>NC_056737.1:1303869478-1304026978 GCF_019279795.1 Protopterus annectens | reverse complement strand
TGGTTAACATTTGCCCCCATAGGTTGTGCATTCACACACCCCTGTCTGTCCTGACACATAATAACTGCTGGTACAGAGGTGCCATGGCCACATACTACCCACTAGAAATTGACATACATCTGTACAGCATCCCACCGCTTCATCTGACATACATGACTGTTAAGGGAGGCCTGGCAGCAGTTTATCTGGCAAGTATCTGCACATGACATCTCACTGGGTAAGTACACTAAGCTGCTAGGCATGTAACAAAGCACTGTGCAGGCTACAGGCAGACTGGCTCAACACTGGCCTACATCTCCTATGGGGGAATGCACATGTACCTGCATATATAGCAGGCTCTACATGCATGTCACAGCACAGGGTAAGATACACCTGTGTGAAAGTGCACAACCACAACCAATGTGAACACAGCCACAGCCACATATGGTAAGCTAGTATAATATTACAGTACATGGACTATCTGTTCAACACCATCCTCATATGTGCCACTCACACACTAACTCTACATATACTGGGCCATTACACAGTGTGGCCTGATGCCTGTCTGTGGTATGGGACATGTCTGTGTATGGCCCTGCAAACATGTAAGCCAATGCGTTAACATACAGTGGAGCAGCATGTAACATCAGATAGGATGGGACCTAGAATGATGACATCTACCACAGTCTGTACACAGGCCAAGGTACATATTGACAATACACACACTGTCAATATTCACTATAAGTACACAGACCTCAGTACTGTACAAACAACCACAGAATGTCCAGGTTATGTCATCAAATATTACCCCTACTGTACATAACATGTGTAGCAGTCTGATATCTCACTGGCTTGTTACCAGATATGATGACACTAATTATGATGTACAGCACATATGCAACTCTTAATGCATTACATATGTGCAAAGGTTGACAGAGTTGTGGCTGGAAGCACATACACAGGGCCAATATTGACATGTTGCTGTGATATCATGCATTTACTGTTGTAACAGGGTTTGTTGCAACATGTCCTATGAGGGATATGAAGTCAGTAACTGTCCCAGATTTCAACAACTACAGACTGCAATCCTCATACTACCTTCTGCAGTTCACATATACATGCTCTGTGGGTAACACATGAATCCAAAGGCACCACACACTGCCCAGTCTGCAGCTGACCCTACAGATGGGGAGTCCTCATAAAATAGAACTGACATGATAGGTATTAATACATGTAGGACAGCCATATCCGCACACACCCTGTTAAGCCAACATTATTCTGAATGCAGTATAGCAGCACTTACAGTCTGTAGGCAGGTCAGGCACATCCCCCTCCAGTGTGTTGGCCTGTTTCCACAGTGTATGTTTCAGAAGTAAATCCCCAATCCATCTGAGATGCTGTTTGCCAAACAGCAGATTGAGTTCCTGCTCACAGTGAATGGAAAGGCCCAACACCAACATGATGTTCCTAGATATTGGAGTGTGTTTCCATGCAATTGGCTATGGGAATGTTACCACAGGTGTTCCACATGCAATCAGCTAGGGGAGGGCTGCAATTCATGCAGAGGCCATCAGCTGATCATGAGCATCACTTAAAATGCACATGCTGCTGCCTAAGTAAAGCAGGTGTAGGTCTCCACATCCACCAGTGAGGGAGTGAGAGAGGCAGACAGAGGCAATGACAAGTCAGGGAGGGGCAGAAGAGTAAAACTTAAGCATGTTTGTGTCACACACCTACCAGCACAGGGTATCAAATCAAACTCGTGATGACTATGTAGTGCTAGCACAGTCCTATGCAGTAAGTGGATGCACCACATGGGTTACCTGTTGTGGAGTCCTCAGTACATATATGTGATGGTGAGTGACATCTGCAACAGGGATATGGTAGCTATATGGTAGGTGAAGTACATGTGCCTGTCCACATGAACAGGTGCCAGCATCAACACAGCCACACTCCCACAGGGTTGCACATGCGTTGACACACTTGGCAGGGCCAGGGATACAGCTCATCACTAGAGAGATTGCCACAACACATTACTGTGCAGGTATCACATGCATCACATGGGTCATATGGAGGTTATATGGGCAAAAGGTATAGGGAGGTGTCTGACAGATAGCATGCTTCAATATGCCACTGGGGGTTGTAGTGAGTGTGGATGTGATCATATGCATCATATAACACACACACAAACACACAGGGTGCCAGTACTTATATGTATGAGTGCATTTCTGCATGGGTATGTGGTGGTCAACTGTGCCAGATGGCTATACAAGGCTAGGTGATGGGTATACCTTGCCATCAGGCCACATGACAATGGCCTGCATTGTGGCTCATGGCTGTGGTTTCTGGATTTGCCCACACAGGTGGGTATTGTATCCACCATCCAGTCACCTGGGTGACTATTGCATGTGGTCAATGCTGTGCATCACTTGCCATGTATGTGTTCCTTAGTCCATGACATGGACAGTGTCTGGGATGTACACACCTCTTACATGCAAGTACAGTGACATGTGGAATTGTACCTGGGATGTCGGGTCCATGTTGTGTACACAGATTATCATCAGATGTGCCAGTCTTGGCCACCTGTGACAGGAACTGGTAATGGACAGCAGGTTACACCTGCACCTACACTGATAGCATGCTAACAGCATTCCCCGGTGTCAGTGGCATCTGTCCATACAGGGCATGTTTTCAGGCATGGTATGTCCTTTGTGGGTCACATGTGATGGCAAGACAGGTGTTGCAGGTATCCAGTCGGGAACATGGGGAAGGTGCACTATCAGCGTGTATGTGCCTATTGGACAGATGGACAGGGTGCCATGCTCTCTGTAGGCCACTGCAATCACTCCATAGTTACTATTAGTCGCCAATATGCAGTGTACTACTCACATGTTGGCATTTGCCTCGGCATCTGTTTGTGTGTATGAGACATGGGTTGAGAGTGTGCTCTGGGTAATACTGGGGTTGCTAACTGTGATTGCCTGGCCTTGATGTCACATGTATGAGTATGGATTTGCACCCCAGCCTCTCGGCTATTTCACATCTGTCATCCCTGTACAGTGGACATTGTGATATATACTAGGGCCACCATATAAAGAATTTGCAAAACCCACTCCACATTGGGCCCAGGTGTCACACACTCACACTCACACCCACACAGGATACAAGTTACTTACACACACATACACCTGTCATGTCTGGGAGTAGAACCCCTACCTAACTAGTTTATTACACTACAGCTACACAGTTATAGTATGTGCCATGGAGATTACTGGAGTACTCTGTCCCCAAAGGTGTATATCACATTGGATGACATCAGCAGGATTGCCAAAGTAGGGAATTTGAAATGTACTGAGTGTGACTAGCCTAAAATGCATTGCTCCCTACACAGAGATTGAAACACACACAAAACATCCAGAACTGCCATTGGTGGGAAAAGAACCCTACCAGAGTTCTACATCACACTACAGCAGTATGCAGTTATGACACGCACTACAAAGATTACTGGGCTACAACCTTCCCAGAGGTGTATTTCTAGGTGGATGACATCAGCAGCCTTGCCAAAGTAGAGCACTTCAATTGTAGGGAGTGTAACTACCCTAAAAAGCATTGCTCTCTATACAGACAGAGTCAGACAAATACACACACACACACACAAACCCACTTGTCATGTCTAGGATTAGAACACCTACCTAACTACTTTATTAGACTACAGCAGTATCAGCAGCCTTGCCAAATTTGAGCATATAAATTGTAGGGGATGTGACTACCCTAAAAAGCATTGCTTTCTACACAGACAGGGACAGACTTGCACACACACACAGTTGCCAAGGCTGGGGTTAGAACTCTTACTTAACTATTTTATCACACTACAGCATGATGCAGGTATGGGACATGCCACTGAGATTCTTGGGCTACAACCTTCCCAGAGGTGTATTTCTAGGTGGATGACATCAGCAGCCTTACCAAGGTAGTACATTTCAAATGTAGGGAGTGTGAACATCCTAAAAAGCATTGCTCTCTATACAGACAGACATGCACACAGAAACACACACAGTTGTCAGGGCTGGGGTTAGAAATCCTACCTAAGTATTTTATCATACTACAGCAGTATGCAGTTATGGGATGTGCCACGGAGATTACTGGGCTAAAGCTCTCCCAAAGGTGTATTTCACAGTGGATGACCTCAGCATGCTTGTCATAGTGGGGCTGTGGGGAGGGCAGTGTGTATGCATGGGTCATAACCCATTCATCTAGGGGTAGACATGCCACATGCAGGCACAACCTGGGTCATATTTCACAGGTACGTGTATACAGCTGCTAGATGACTACTTCCTTGTACAGTCATGTTGCACAGCTGGCACGTGCACCACTTACTCTGTAATGCTGACAGATACTGGTGGCTAGTATCTGCAGTGAGTGACATCTGACCCTTGTGTGGTCATGGCCTTTTGGCTGTGTGCTAGGTGGGAATGGTCTGGATGGCTCCTTGTCACAGTCACCCTCTTCCACACATCTATGTACTTCTACCTTTGGCTTATTATAGTGTGTTGTCTTTACATATATGCCTGTATTCCCATCCACTGTGTGTGCAAAGCATGAGTGGTGCATACTGAGGAGTGTCTGCACTAACATCTGCGGCTGCCAGATATGTGTGGTCAACTGGTGTTTGCAGACATGGCCTTCATGTGTTTAAGTGTGTGAGCATGCCCAGTATGAACTTTCAGTATGTTGTTGACTGACATTGCCTTCATTTCTCTAAGTGTGTGGGCATGCCCAGTATGGCATTCTGTATTGACTGTGTAGGTCGAGTCTAGGTAGTTTGTATTGCAGTGCTGACCTTTGTGTTGTACACCTATGGGTGGCATGCTGTCTCTGCAGGGTATGCGTTGATCATTTGGCATTGACTGTTACTACATTTCTGCATAGGATGGGGGGGCACACCTGACTATTCCTACATTACTACACAGGACTGGGGGGGCACATCTGACTGTGACTACATTTCTACATAGTATGGGGGGGGGCACACCTGACTATTTCTGCATTTCCACACATGATTGGGGGGCACACCTGACTGTGACTACATTTCTATGTAGGATGATGGGGGCAAACCTGACTATTTCTACATTTCTACACAGGATTGGGAGGGCACACCCGACTGTGACTACATTTCTACGTAGGATGGGGGGGACACACCTGACACTTGTACACATTTGCTAGGACTGTACTGGTATGTCGGTTACTCCATTTCATTCTGTAGTCTTACCTATCGTGCTGACTAGAGGCATACCAGTGTACTACAGATATTAGCTTTTAATTACCTACATATTAGTTTCTGACTTCCTGCCCTTCAGAACTGAAATCCCACTGCCTGACCTGCTGTAGTCTGTCTGTGTAGGCTTGGGGGGAGGTTACTGATAGGCCTCATTCAGAGACCATAGCACAGCCTTTGTTTGTGTTTGTCTACACCTGTCCTGCTGGCTGTGATGGGTCTAGTTCATATAGGTTCATAGGTTCATAGGTTGGTACTAGGCTATCAGCCCTAGGGCCTATACAAGCCTAGCCATAACAATTCCCTGGCTATTTCTTCCCACATTATTTACTTTCCTGGACCCCTGTCTAGCAGGGTGACTGACGTGATCCCTGGGGTGAATTTCCTTTCTCCCATCCAATCGTCAAGGTTCCTCTTGAAGAGGTCCAAAGAGGCACTCTGCTTGACATGTATGAGCAATCTATTCCAGAGTCTGGGGAGTCTCTGGGTCAGGAACCTATCCCTCCAGCATGTTTTGTTTATTGTGATGACAAGGTTTAGATCCCTGGAGCGTGTAGCTCTGAGGGATTGGGATTTCTTTAAGTGTAGCATGTCCAACAGCTCTGGGTTTGACATGGCCTTGTATGTTAAGCAGAGATCGCCTCTGAGTAGACGATATGCGACAGAGTATATCTGGAGTTTTTTAAGGCGGTCAGCGTAGGGCATCTGCTTTAGGCCTGTGATTCTTTTAGTGAGGTATTTCTGAGGCCTTAAGCTGACGATATTGAGTCTGATATTGGCATGATAATATCGAAAGTGAAGAACACTGTGCAAGTAAACAGAAATCTCAGTAAGGGGAGATTTCTGTTTATCTCAATGTTGTGCGGCCTCGGAGTTGGTATATTTAAGTAGAGAGGGTGTGGGGGGGGTGCAGGGTGGCTTGACCCCTGCCTACGCCATTTAGTTTTGTTTTTTTTTTAATTTGTTTTTTTTTTACTTTATTCGATGTTTTACTTAATCGATCAATAAAGTTCGACCTTTATTGATTCGATTAAATAAACTTTTGATAATGTGATATAGACGTGGCTGTGACTGTTGTTGTGTGTGTGAACCCCCCTGACTGGCATGTGTGAGTTACTTACCTTGTGGGTGTCCCAGTATCGAGGGTGGTGCTGCAGGGCAGCCTATGTCATCTGCACATAGTACACTCCCTACACATGATTTGGCACAGGTAGTATAATATTTGGCATCCCTTTTACTGCATTTTAGAGTCAGAGAGAGGTGTTATTCCCCGGGTCCCTCCTGTGTCGGTGTATGTACTATGCATTGCCTCTTTGCCATGGCCATGGCATACTGGGCATGCCTCCTTCTGCCTACTGGGGCTGGCTCAGGTTGTTCCTCCTCCGAGTCTCTCTGTGCCTGTGCAGGCCTTGGCAATGGTGGGTGGCTGTGTGGCCCGCCCTGTGCTGTTCCTGCTGCAGCTGTTTCCACAGGATCATATTGTGTGGCATGGCACATACAAGGACGATTTGGGTACATGTAGCTGGTGAGTACTGCAAGGCTCCACTGGATGTGTCCAGGCACTGGAACAATGACTTGAGCATCCCAAACACATGCTCTACTATAATTCTGGTCTGTGCGTGTGCCTCATTATGGAGTTCTTGTTCAGATGTGTGTGCATTTCTAATGGGTGTCATCAGCCACGATTCCAGTGCATATCCAGCATCCCCCACTAGGTGACCATCAGGGATGTCCCCATTGGCAAATCTCTGGTACAGCTGCGTCAGATGCCAGATGTGGGAATCGTGATAGCTTCCAAGGCAGCCAGCACACACATTCATTATTATGCCCTGGACATCACACACGACCCAGCAGTTGATGGAGGGGAAGCCCTTACGGTTGATGTAGACCCCACCCCGCTCATCGCGTGGTGCTTTGATGCATATGTGCGTGCAGTCTATAGCACCCACTACTTCAGGGTATTCTGCTATTTGGTGGAACAGTTGCATATTGCTGACCAATGCCTCATGGGTGTTGGTTAAATATATGTGCTCACCGACATGTGCTGACATGGCATCCAGGAACTGGTGGAGTACCTTGGATGCTGATGCCTGTGAAATCCCCATCATATCCCCAGTTGGCCTTTGGAAGGTACCTGTAGTTAGTATTCGTAGGCCTACACATACCTTGGTATCCACTGGGATGGGTTCCCCTCTGTTAGTTCTGTGTGTCAGGCGTGGCCGGCACAGCTCAACAACTTGCTGTAGAATGTCCCTGTCCACCCTATAGTACTCCACTATCTCCAGCTCATGTAGCCCCTGGTAGGTTACCCTGGGTCTGTACACTCTCCTCCGTCTCCTCACTGTGGGTTGGTCGACAGCATTCACATCCTCACCACCCTCAGCCTCTTCCACAAGTTGTTGGATGATAGCTATTGCAGCCCCTAGCATTTTGCTGTTGTGAGTGTTAAAAGTTCCCCACTTGTTTACACTGGTGGTGTAGAGTGTGGGAAAAAACAGAGGGCAAGGTGTTTGCATAGTTTATAGTTGTGTTCTGGCTGGGCTGGTCTGCTGCCTGTGTAATTGTCTGATTCTGATACATTTCACCTGCCAGCTAAGCTAGTTCTCCTTGATTACCTTCCTACTGCTGTTTTCTCTTCCAGTTGTCTTCCTGTTTAAGCCCGTGTTCACGCCGTGCAGAGTGCTCAAATGTGCACACTGCTGCTATTTCTTGGTTTAACTTCTTTTTTCCTCCTGTAAAATCCAGTGCGTGGCGCACACACCCACTTTGTAAAGAGTGCTAGGCAGGTTAGACACACCCCCTAGCTTAGCTGTGCTAAGCTAGGAGCAAACCTGAGCCACAGGGCTCCAATCCGCTTACAGTACACCCCCCCATGATGTCACCTAACTCCTAGGCTTGCACCAAGCTATTCCTACTCTTGCACTGTTGGGACCTGACTCACATGCTGGGGAAAACTGGGATTCCCTATCCTTCCCCTCATTTGCATAGGATTGCCTGCTAATGCATAGTTACATGTCTCACACAGAACCTCCCCCCATAGTAACCACTACTCACTGGCCATATTGTCTTCTGCCTGCCATTGACTTGCATGGCAGAATAGTGATTTTAGTTAGACTGCTTAATTTAGGTTAATTTTGTTATCCCCCCCAATCCCGTTTGCGCGCCGTTGCCCAATGCTTAAACAGCCGAGATCGGCTAAAAAGAAATAAAAGTTGGTCTCTGTATTTCTGTATTTTTTTTTATGTTTACAATGCCAATGGCCTTATACTTGGCCATTGGCATGCTTACTACATGATGTGCAGTCTTTATTTGGTTACTAACCGAGTACATTTCTGCAGATAGCATTAGTCCTGCACGGACTATTGCAAGCTTCCTGGATTGCAAAATTACGTAATTTGCATAGATTTCTCCTGCAAATGTGGTGATTTGCATACCAGGGCTTAGTCCATGAAGGATTAGTGCAGGAGTGCTCGTGCACGGCCCTGCAGGCTGTTCCTGGATCCCACGGCAGACATATTGCCTGCTTGAGCTCCTGCACTGATCTTGCACGCCGTGCAAGCTTTCGAAAGTCCAGGGGATCATCTTTCAAGTTAAAACAAACTGGAATTTTCTAAAATATTTCTGTAAGATTTTACAAAATCAAACTTGGGATAATCCTATGCCTAAACAGGTGACATTCCTTTAATCAGGCTGTAGTCTTATAGATTTTTTATTTTCTTGGTAATCTTAGTTAAGGATGCACTTTATGAGTCAATAGAAAGCACACTTTAATGAGGTATAATTTTTAGAATTTGTTTGTTTCAGAGTAGACACTGAAAGGTACATTTTAAGGCTTTGCACTTTCATCTCATTTTCTTAAGTGATCCTCCAAAATATAAATACATATGTTATTTACCTCACCCCTTCTACCTCAGGCAGTGCTGGTACTTTCTAAAGGCACTTTTCAAGGAAACCCATACAAGACTGCTGTGACAGTGTTTCTGTGAATCACTTCTGCCCCCTTTCAGTCATACATACAGGCAAGCTGCCAACACTGTTATGTCTTTCAAAACAGTTCTAGGGAGTATCCTGTAGATCAGTTTAAATTAAAACAATAGTGCTCAAGATTTGGAAGCAACACTTAATAGTAACTAAAACCATAGTTCCACCTTACTTAAAGTGGTCATTGTAGCTATGCCAAGTACACTTCTCATTAGGAGTGAAGCCAAAAATGTTAAGCCCTGTTTGTTTTAACACAGAGCTAGAGAGAAGGAAGCTAAACTGCACTGAAACTAAAACATTAACACCCTGCTTTTTTAACACAGACCTAGATTGTGGTAGGCTAAACTGTTGTGAAACCAAAACTTTAAACCCTGTTTTATTAACATAACTAGATTGTGGGGAGTTAAACTGTATCTCCAAACTTCTTGTATATTAATATCTTCTAGGTCTTTCTGCTTATGAAATTATCACAGCTAGCTTTCAACTCTTTACTACATTACACAAACTGTGTGCTTTCATCAGAACTTGTTTCTGTTTCCCTTTTTTGAAATAGGTGAGTTCTGTGTGCTTCTTTCTTAGCAAAATATACACCTTGTTTGATTATTCTTTAATAAAACAAGCACATAGCTCTGATTCTTTAGTTACAATTAAGAATAAGGGGTGTTTATTATTAAGCCTCGGGTAACTAAAATCCATTGACACATAATATCAAAACTAGATGCCCAAAACACAAAAGGAAAAAATCTCAAACTGCAAACACTGTTTGCAGGAGACAAGCTCTGCTGCACTTCCCAGTGTGAGGAGAAGCACACCCAGCCCCATCCCCATCCCCACCCCCACCCCCACATAACTGTCCCCAACAATTCTCAAACCTGTAATACCAACTGCTCATTTGCACAAACCCGAAGAAGGGAAAAATCTCCCAAAATAAAGAATCATAGTGCATGTGTTTTTTTAAGTGCAATTTCTATAGAAAGCTGTGATCCGTGTTCTGTTCCTTGATATTTTGTGACTCAGGCACCTGATGCTCAAGGAATAGAAACTTGGCAATGTGTACAGAAGCTGACTAAGTAGTAGTAGTAGACACTACAGACTTCCCATAAACACCTGGTCCAGTGATGAACATCTGCAATGAAGTAGTAAATTACGGTTTTCTAAAACTGATGTAATAGTCAGTAACTGATAAGTTGTCAATCATTAAATTAAACATTTGCTGTATTCCATTGTTTTCTCTATTTGTCCATTAATGTAAAATAAGCTTCAGGTAGTATATTTACATTCCCAGCTGTAAGCAACATTTTTAAATTCCTGGACTGAAAACTGAGGATCTCTACCAGAAATAACTTCTTTTGGCATGTTGTTGTCGTTGTTGTTGTTGTTTCTCTTTCGGCTTTTTCCCGGTTAGGGGTCGCCACAGCGGAACTCTGGTCCGCTAATGATTGGCAGTAGATTTTCACGATCACTGAGGTGCCAGCTCGATGTTCAACCTTCAAAGAAGGCATGCCCATTTATGCATGTCTTTTGAATGCCTACCCAACCGCGGGGAGGACATGCAGACTCCACACAGAAGGCACTCCCCACACTGCAGCCGAGAACTGAACGGGAGAACCTCTTGCTGTGAGGCAACAATGCTACCGCTACACCACCTGAATTAAAAAGGCATTTAAAGATATTCATAACATAAATACTAACTGTGTATTTTAGCTTTATGATGTGAAGGAATTTATAATAAAAGGCTATCCATGGCACCAAATCATTTTCTTTGTACTGAAACAGGTTATTTCCCTCATTATTCAATGAAAGATCTGAAATACCATGTGACATCCTTTCTCCTCTTGCATTCTGACTACAAAATGTTGTATAGATTTCAGATTACTGTATACGTTTCTGTACGTAATCTTGCATTTTAGATCACACTAAAATATGTCTTACTCTTTGCATACATTTGACTATGACATTGTGATTCCTGTATCTTTGAATCATGTATCTTTGTAAGTACCGATTGTTTTATTTGACTAAGAATAATAACTAAAGATGGTGTGCCAAGTCCCGCAGTTTGCAAATGGAGTACTGATGAGGGCTTCCACTGCTCCTTTATGCAAATCAGCCATGCATAAAAAATGACACATTCCATAAAACTGTACAGCTGTGCCAAATTACCCGCAACAGTCTAGGCTATCTTAAATGTCATAAAGTAGATGTAAACTCGTGTGTTTATGTGTAATGGAAACCACCTGAGTTTAAAGTCACTATTTTCTTTAGATATTTTTATTATTTGAAAGTAGTAATGAGCCTGATAGGCGTTGATGGTATACTCAATGAGAATTTGAGGAGATCAGTGCTCGGTGCAGCTACCCAGTAGTAAACGTAAACAGCTATACAGTTTTATTTATTAAGTATAAGGATCTCCTTATGTGGACACCCTGTCTGATCTTTTATAAGTTTGGAAAGGTGGAAGATAAGAAAGGTGAAAATGAAGGCAGAGTAGACAAGGGACACAAGGAAGGAAGACATGAAAGAGGTTGTTCCACAGAAGGTAAGAGATAAAGTCACTACGTGTCTTATGCGGGATTTTCCAAACTTTACATAACAGGGAAGTTGGGGAAAGAGTAAGGGAAGAGGGAATAGGAAAGAGGCTGAAGGAAGAATTAAGGAATTGATAAAATATAAAAGACAGATAACTCAGAAAAGAACTCTATGTGAGTGGCATTAGTTGGGGACATGACATACACGTGATGGACAGAAACAAAAGGAAAAAGGTGGCAGGTGTGCTAACACCTAAGGTAGTGATAGCAGTGCAAAGGTTTTGTGTAATAACATGATTGCAGTACTCACATGCATGTCCATTATTTTTCCCAGTGACATTGTTTGAGTGGGTTGATGAATGAAAAGCATCCTGCAGTGTTTCAGCAGGACTCATATTGCTGTTTTTTTTATTTTTTAAGGGGGTGATGGGCATGTTGGTGAAGGTAACAGAGGGGATAAGGAGGTGATGGGTAGGTATGGTGTTAAACAAAGGAATGCAGAAGGTCAGATGGTAGTGGATTTTGCGAAAAGGATGGACATGGCTGTGGTGAATATGTATTTTAACAAGAGGGAGGAACATAGGGTGACATACAAAAGTGGAGGGAGATGCACACAGGTGGATTATATTTTATGTAGAAGGGCCAGTCTGAAAGAGATTGGAGACTGTAAAGTGGTGGCAGGGGAAAGTGTAGTTAGGCAGCATAGGATGGTGGTTTGTAGGATGACATTGGTGATCAAGAGGAGGAGGAGGAGTGTGAGGGCAGCACCAAGGATCAAATGGTGGAAACTGAAAAAGGGTAATTGTGAGGTGGAGTTCAGGGAAGATTTAAGACAGGCACTGGGTGGCAGTGAAGAGTTACCGAATAGCTGGGTAACTACAGTAGAGCTAGTAAGCGAGATGGCTAGAAAGGTGCTTGGTGTGACATCTGGATAGAGGAAAGAGGACAAGGAGACCTAGTGGTGGAATGAGGAAGTACAGGAGAGTATACAGAGAAAGAGGTTAGCAAAGAAGAAGTGGGTTTGTCAGAGAGATGAAGAAAGTAGACAGAAGTATAAGGAGATGAGGTGCATGGCAAAGAGAGAGGTGGCAATGGCTAAGGATAAGGCATATGAAGGGTTGTATGAAAGGTTGGACACTAAGGAGGGAGAAAATGACCTGTACCAATTGGCTAGACAGAGGGACCGAGCTAGTAAAGATGTGCAGCAGGTAAGGGTGATAAAAGATAATGAGGGAAACGTACTCACAAGCGAGGAGAGTGTGTTGAGCAGATGGAAAGAGTAATTTAAGGGGCTGATGAATGAAGAGAATGAGAGAGAGAGAAGTTTGGATGATGTGCAGACAGTGAATCATAAAGTGCAGTGGATTAGCAAGGAGAAAGTAAGGATAGCTATGAAGAGGATGAAGAATGGAAAGGCTGTTGGTCCAGATGACATACCTGTGGAAGCATGGAGGTGTTTAGGTGAAATGGTAGTGGAGTTTTTAACTATATTGTTTAATAAAATCTTGGAAAGTGAGAGGATGCCTGAGGAATGGAGAAAAACTGTTTTGGTACTGATTTTTAAGAATAAGGGTGATGTGCAGAGCTGTAGTAACTACAGAGGGATTAAATTGATCAGCCGCAGCATGAAGTTATGGGAAAGAGTAGTGGAAGCTAGGTTAAGAAGGGAGATGATGATTACTGATCAGCAGTATGGTTTTATGCCAGGAAAGAGCACTACAAATGCGATGTTTGCTATGAGAGTGTTGCTGGAGAAGTACAGAGAAGGTCAGAAGGAGTTGCATTGTGTCTTTGTGGACTTAGAGAAAGTATATGACAGAGTGCCTAGAGAAGAGTTGTGGTATTGTATGAGGAAGTCGGGAGTGTCAGAGAAGTATGTAAGAGTGGTACAGGATATGTACGAGGGTAGTGTGACAGCGGTGAGGTCTGCAGTGGGAGTGACGGATGCATTTAAGGTGGCAGTGTGATTACATTAAGGATCAGCTTTGAGCCCTTTCTTATTTGCAATGGTGATGGACAGGTTGACAGACGAGATCAGACAGGAGTCCCGTGAACTATGATGTTTGCAGATGACATTGTGATCTGTAGTGAGAATAGGGAACAGGTGGAGGAGACCCTGGAGAGGTGGAGATATGCTCTAGAGAGAAGAGGAATGAAGGTCAGCAGGTCTAAGACAGAATATATGTGTGTGAATGAGAGGGAGGATAGAGGAATGGTGAGGATGCAGGGAGTAGAGGTTGCAAAGGTGGATGAGTTTAAATACTTGGGATCAACAGTTCAGAGTAATGGTGAGTGTGTAAGAGAGGTGAAGAAGAGAGTTCAGGCAGGATGGAGTGGGTGGAGAAGCATGTGAGGAGTGATTTGTGACAGATGGGTACCAGTAAGAGTGAAAGGGAAGGTCTACAAGAGGGTAGTGAGACCAGCTATGTTATATGGGTTGGAGACAGTCACACTGACAAAAAGGCAGGAGTCAGAGCTGGACGTGGCAGAGTTAAAGATGTGAAGATTTGCACTGGGTGTGACAAGGGTGGACAGGATTAGGAATAAGTATATTAGATGGTTAGCCCAGGTTGGAAGGTTTGGAGACAAAGCCATAGAGGCAAGATTAGGTTGGTTTGGACATGTGCTGAGGAGGGATGCAGAGTATATTGGGAAAAAGATGCTAAGGATGAAGTTGCCAGGTAATAGTAAAAGTGGAAGGCCTAAGATAAGGTTTATGGATATGGTGAGAGAGGACATGCAGGTGATTGGTGTGACACAGCAAGATGCAGAGGACAGGAAGAAATGGAAACAGATGATCTGCTGTGGCAACCCCTAACGGAAGCAACCGAAAGAAGAAGATATATATATATATATATATATATATATATATATATATATATATATATATATACACACACACACACACACACAATATCTATATATATATGTATATATATATATATATATATATATATATAAATAAAGAGAGAGAGAGAGAGAGGGAGATGTGTGTGTGTGTGTGTGTGTGTGTGTGTGTGTGTGTATATATATATATATATATATATATATATATATATATATGTTTTTATATATATATATATATATATATATATATATATATAGAGAGAGAGAGAAATGGAGAGAGAGAGAGATTATATATATATATATATGTACATATATATATATATATATATATATATATATATATATATATATATATATATATATATATATATATATATATATATATATATATATATATATATATATATATATATATGAAGAGACCAGATGGCTTAGTGGTTAAGGTCTTCGCCTCCAATGCACAAGGTACAAGGTTCGATCCTGACCTCCGACTAATGCCTGTTTGGAGTTTGCATGTTCTCTCTGTGTCTCTGTGGGATGTCTCCCATGTTCGAAAAACATGCTGAGTGTTTCCATCTAAGAAAGAAGTTGCAATAGCAAAGAATATGGCATCAGAGGCACTCTATCAGCTTCTGGAAAGTGACTCAGTAAGGGGCACAAAGAAACTATACCAGGTTGCAAGGCAAAGACAGAAAGATAAAGAAGATAGTCAGACACCCTTCATAAGGGATTCCAGCAACAACCTGCTTACCAGCCCACAGGACATCAAAGGCAGATGGAAGCAGTATTTCCAGCAGCTTCTGAATGAAGAAAACCCCACAGAAGTGGTACTGCCCCAGAAACAGCCTACAATGAGAGTAGAAGAGGAGTCCAGCTTAGAAGAAGTAAGAGCAGCACTAAGGAAAATGAAGTCAGGGAAAGCAGCAGGCTCAGATGAGGTCACAGCAGATATGATAAAGATGCTGGGTGAGCTAGGGGAGAAATGGCTCCTGAGGGTACTAATTGCAGTGTGTAGAGAAATGCGTATTCCAGATGACTAGAGAATAAGCATACTCGTGCCAGTGTACAAGAACAAAGGGGACATCCACAACTGTGGACAGTACAGAGGCATCAAACTCCTACCACATTGCATGAAAGTTCTAGAGAGGGTGATTGTTAAACGGATACGCAGAATAGTAGAATGTAAGATGGGAGATGAACAGTTCAGATTCAGATCAGGATGCAGCACAACTGACCCGATGTTTGCATTGAGACAGATACTTGAGAAGAAACTATAGAAGAGGAGAGAGTCAAACTGGGCTTTCCTAGACTTGGAGAAAGCATATGACAAGATCCCAAGAAAGCTGATCTGGGCAGTATTGCGGTGGTTTGAAGTCCCAGAAACATTGGTAGAATTAGTACAGGCTATGTACAAGGACCCAGTGACTCAAGTACGAACAGTGTTTGGCCTCACTGAGGGGTTCCCAGTGGGAGTGGGTGTACACTAAGGTTCAGCTCTGAGCCCACTGCTGTTCATACTGGTAATGGACTACATCAGCAAACAGGTTGGAGGGGTCAGAGCAACAAAGCTGCTGTATGCAGACGATGTGGCAGTACAGGCAGACTCTGATCTAGAACTTCAGCAAAGGATAGGAGAATGGAATGCAAATCTGAAGGCACATGGGATGAAACTAAGCACAGATAAGACAGTGGTAATGGCAGCAGATTGGGGAAATCAGAAGAAGTTGAGAATAGAGATAGATGGGAAGATAGTGGAACAGTAAACAGCGTCAAGTATCTGGGAGGGGTGACTGAGGAGAAGAGTAGTCTGAATGAAGAGGTCTAAGCTAGAATCAGAGGGGCTGCAGCCAACTGGCATAGAGTATCAGGTGTAGTATATGACAGAGGAATGCCAAAGAACCTGAAAAGTAAGGTGTACAAGACAATGGTGCGACCAGTACTACTGTATGGTACAGAAACCTGGGCAGTAAAGGCAGAACAGTTGAAGAAGCTAGAGGTGATGGAAATGAACTGCCTGAGAAAGGTGGTAGGATGCACACTGCGGGACAGGCAAAGAAATGAGGACATAAGAGCAGAAGCCAAAGTAGCTCCAATTGCAGAAAAGATCAAAGAAAACAGATTACGATGGTATGGGCACATGTGTAGAAAAGCAGAAGACAATCTGGTGAGGGAGATTTGGGACAGACAGGAAGAAGGTAAGAGGAAGCGAGGGCAAAGAGGTGGATGGATTGTGTGAAAGAAGATCTGCGACAGTCAGGCATGAGTGTTGAAGAAGGCAAGAGAGTGGCACTGAATCGAGAGAGTTGGCGACAGTTAATATGATGCCCCGACCCCATGTAAATGGGAAAAAGGGGATGATGATGATGATATATATATATATATATATATATATATATATATATATATATATATATATACACACACACACACACACACATATGGGTCTATTTCTGTAAACCAAATTTACATTTTGTAAAAATGAAATCAACAACTCCACTCTGCCGAAACTACATTTACACAAAACTACACATAGCTAAACCAATTTTTGCCTTGTGATTTTTGGTCTGTTCCACTTAAAATTTGCTGTTTTCTGGATTTTTGGGTTAAATCAGTCAGGCTTGAACTTATTTATTTGAGTTTCAGGCATCATAACCTTCAGAAAATGTATAACATAAAGACCTTCTATTCTACCAATTGTCTAAGTTTATAAGAGCAATATTTAAAATGTGTCCCTATTTTTAAGGCTTTGTCCTCCCATTGTTTTTGTCTTTGTCCAGACTTTTTGTGTTAAGAGGTTGAGAGGTATGTTTTGGGTCATTGAGACAGAGGTACATTTTAGTGGTCAGTGAGGCTGTTATAGTTTTGATTGATAAGTCTAAGACTGACCAAGGGATTAGGTATCATCAGGTCATTTTTGATATGCCAATAATCCCTTTACTCTGTCCAGTGTATTGGTTTAATACCTTACATATATTTTCCAACCCTACCAATATTAAAGGTTTGGTATTTATTTTTCCCAAAGACCTTATCTCATTAATGCTTGTTTCCAACTGGTTATTCCTCTCATTCATTTAGAAGGTGGTGTGCCTTGGATTCAGCATTGCAAGGTCAGTCTGAAGAGATGATCAGGACAGCTGTGAGATGGTCATATAGCTCTCACTTAAAATAAATCTATTACAGTTTCATAGTATGTTGTTAATTGATTTTCATGTTTCCTTTCATTTTAGGTCAATTACATGTCCTAATTTTGGAGCATTCCAATATTAATCAGGTTGCTAGCAGTGCTAGGATTAGATCCTCATTCTTATGAAATAATTTGGAGATGATTTCCAAAAATGAGTTGAGATCAGCTCCTGACAGCTTTGTTTAAGGTGATTCTTGAGGTGAGTCACATAGAGATTGGTATAGGGCATGTAGGTTCAAGGTATGGATACCTAAGCCTAAATTACTGTCTACTATTTTAAAGGAATTGACCACTTTTCATCATTTAATGTCCAAGTTAATATTTTCCTGGATAGCTTTTGTTCCCCATTTAATTTGGCATGGAGATCTCAATCCCTTAGCCATGGAGTAGCCTTGGAGGAGGCGCAAAAAATTTGAAATCATAGACTGTCTCAGGCTGCATCCTAACTGGTCTTCCCAGTCATTGAGCATTGAGACCTTTCTGATACATTTCCAAGTCTGGTTGTCCGAGGATGGCATAAATCTATCTGCATTAGGCTGAGATTTGTTTAATCCCAGTTTTTCAATGTATCTACAAGACTTGAACTTTTTAACTATGATTAATGGGTATTTATATTATTAATATGCATTAAAAAGTTCTAATATATGAAAAAGATATTTCTTTATTACAAGAAATTACTTGTATATTTTGATGTGTTTTAATAAATTAAAAACAAGGGCAGATTTATGGCCAGGAAAGTGTATGGGGGACAGGCAGCCTGGTGGCAGGTTGCTGTGTGGCCTCCTCCATTTCTTTATCCTCCTATCCCTTTCTTGGAATCCATTTCTTGAAAATATATCAGAGGATTATGACTGGAGTCTCAGAACATAATGAAGTTGCTATGTGCTCAAAATATGGATGTCAAAAACTCCTATATTGTACAACAAAGTGAAACTGGAGAGATCAGTGTTAATATCTATTTTGAGAAAATAAAACTACATAATTATGACTGAAGAGACTAGATTATAATTCTTTGTAGTACATGACTCATTATTCCCCCCACCTCATGCTACCAGTCAAAATTAGAGAAAAAAAGTGTAGTACAGGACAGCCAGGTGGTTTACAGCTCTGAGTGCTTCAACATGCTTAGCACTGTCACACAAGTGTTTGTACTGCTTGTGCTACAAGCACTCGAGTCCCAAGTACTCCAAAAGCACTGTCTTGAATCCAAGAACTCGGGCATATTGTAGCTTGTGTAGGCTATTCCTCGCAGTTGAACTCAAAAGCAGGTTCGGGAAAGCAGTTTCTACACCTTACCCAAACATATTATTTAAATTCACTCAAGATGCATGCAGCAGCCATGGGGAGGAAGCAGGAGGGTTATTTTAGGGTTAGGAATGGGAGGGGGATTTTAGGGTTAAGAGAAGGAAGGGAATTTTATATTTAGGGAGTAGGAATGTAGTTTTGGGTTTAGGGCATGAGAAGGGAGTTTTAAGGTTAGGGAAAATTAATGAATTTACTTTTAGGGAAGATGGATGGAGTTTTAGGTTTAGGGAGCAATCAGGACTTGAGGGTTGGGGAGTGCAGTTTTAGGGTAAGGGATCAAAGGCTTTGGTTAGAAACTGGGTGGGAGTTTGAGGATTAGAGATGAGGTTCTGCTACAGCTATGCAGATTTACAGAGTCATGTGTTAGAAGAGCTACATACAGCAAGGGTATTGGACTGGTGGGAGTTCAAGCACATACTTTGCCAGCAAGTGACAGTGAACAAGTGTATCATTTGCTACTAGCATGCAAGCACCTGAAGTAAATCCCTTTGTTTTAATTAGAACTTTAGTTGCTGTAATGTACCACAAGGCAAAGAAAAAAAAACAGAAGTGTTTTACAGCTTCAAAAGCTGTAAAATACTTAACACTATTTCATAGACAGTGGACAGAAGCAAACTGCATTTGATTCTGATGTCTAGCTCCATGGCACAAGGGACATGTGACCAGGGTTCAATTATTATCCTCAGTAATTGAGGAGCCAGGCAAGGAGAGAGAAAGAGATGAGAGAAGTAGGCATTCCCCAGTCACCTCTCCTGGGGAGGGCAGGGTTTGCACATACCTGGGAGAACACTGGATGGTACCAACTCCTTACTGGATACCAGGAAGCTCATTGATCAGGCCTCCAGGATGGGTCAGTGTTGTTTGGAATAAATGCCCCTAGAAGTGAGGGGACAGCATATGTGTGTGGTTTTTAAACTAGGGAGGCTAAGCAGAAAAGTCGAACCACCCCTGAAGGTTGTCTGAATGATGGACCCTCACAGTCAACGATCTCCATGGTGATGGGGAAAGAATGGGCAGATTGGCCATGGACTGCTGATGACTGAGAGGCAGCAGGGACTAACAATTCAAAAAAGTATCTGATTCTGTAACAGCTATAAAAGCAGTAATGTACTTTGCACTGCCACATACAAAAAAGTGTGAGCTTCCTACTTTTGCTTGTTGTGGCAACTATTGGTGCTATAGCACAAGAATAGAGTTTGACTGTGCTGAAAGACAATTTAGGATCTTTTTAGGCATCTTTCCACCATCAAAAGTTTCTTAGCTCTTGGCTTCTTCTTGATTTTTTGAGAGTAATAACGGCTCTTCATATATCACAGACTGATTGTGATCAATGAATTAATTGACCATAATCTGTATGTAATACATGGAGCATGGTGATTACGCCCCAATATCTTTAAAAAGACAAATCACTTAAGCTCTACTTTAGTGCAAGACCTGATGTTAACAGATGTTAAGTACCCTCTGCTTAATTTGTTGGATCTCGATCTAGGCACTCAAATCTACCCATACTGACCGACAAATGACAGTCATTTTGTTTCTCCATGTTCTCTGCCCTGGCCACTGGCAATGGATCCCTGACTTCCTCTTATGAACTTAAAAAGTCAGGAGAAAAGCAGGGTTTATGTTAGCCTGCATTTTCTGAAGGATAGGAAAGTCTGCAACTCAAAGTATGTCATTATGTATTGACTCCAATCCTCAGTGTTTTCTCAGAAAAACAAGATTTTATGAGGAACAGAACAAAAATATGATGGAAAAAAATGGACATGCTGTGAATATATGTACAGTTGAGAGGCAAGAAAGGTGAATGCAAACATAATGGACTGAGTTACACTGTCTTTCTGACAGAGCTCGCTAAGTGCTTTACAGCTTTGAAAACCAGCAAAATACTTTTTTTTCTGTAACTAGTAGTACATGGAGCAGATAAAGGTTCATGCACTACAAAGAATTAGGATTAGCGGTCCTTTCATAACAGTTATGTGTTCTCTAATTGGATGCCAAGATTCAGTTATTGAGTTTCATTCTCTAGGTGAATTCCCTGGCATTCATGTCTGAAACATATAATAAGCAAGTTATGATCAGCGACCCATTCATAATCCTCAATATTTGTGTGGGCATGCATGTGCATGCCTGTATGACTGTGTGTGTGTGTGTGTGTGTGTGTGTGTGTGTGTGTGTGTGTGTGTGTGTGTGTGTGTGTGTGTGTGTGTGTGTGTGTGTGTGTAAATAATGAAGCCTTTATGTTGGTGCACCACAAATTTTTTCTATTGCAGGAAGGTTGAATAAGCTGACAGTATAAAATGAGATACATAGACACATACAGTCCAAAAAAAGAGAATCTTTAAAATGTGGCAGTGATGGATAGAAGCTTTTGTCAGCAGCAATCACTGTCGATTGAGCATGCATGTTACATTATACATGTGCACTATCTCTAGCTAAATTTCTAGCTCCTAGTATTAGGAAACAAAACTTCACAAATGGGAAGGAGGTTAAGAACAACTTACCTGAGGGATCTGCTGTTAAGATCACGCTGTTTTCCTTTAAATGTCTTAACTTGATCGTGCTGGTCATTCAAGCATTCATTTTTGCAGGACTCTTACGGCTATGTTAAAGAATTAAGTAATAATTACATACCCCATTCAATGACAGAAGAAAAAAACAGCAGAAATCTATATATAAATCAAATATACATCAAGGAACAACTAAACATAGTGCATATATAACCAAGGATGCATAATGATTCAGAAATAATGTATTATTACACTACAAAAGGTTCAGTTCTTTTGGCACTTACTGTAACAGCTGATAGTGGAATCATTTTCTTTTTTTCATGCATTATTTGTATTTATTTTATTTGTTAACTGGAATAGAACACTGATCCATTTAGACCATCTTTAGGTTCATTCCAGGGATTTAGTGCAGATGGTTATGGCAGTAAGCTATAGATCCTGGGGTACAGAGTTTGATTCCATCAGCTCTCATTTGCCTACTGTATGGCTTTGAGCAAGTCACTTAATCAGACACATCTCCTATGTTGCTCCTAAAAAGGGAATGTGTGTAGAGGTTACATACCTCATTAAAAATGGGTATTTATTTATTCAAAAATTGATGAAAACCTTGAGTAGACAAATATCAGCAATTATGTACTAAGAAGGATTAGACAGACTAGCGTGGCACATGCTTTAGAATAAACAGTAAAGCTAACATAATACAACTGTTATAACTAGACTACTTATTTACAGGGTATGTATAGCAGACGTAGGTGTGGCTAAGGTTAAAGGAAGAAAGTTCATGAGTGGGAACAGGGGAAGACTAACAGGTGTAAAACTAAAAACGTGAAAGTGAGGAATGGATATGGTCGAAGGAGGGATGAGGAAGGCAAGAGGTGGGATGGAGGAGAAGTATGAGAGGAAGGATGAAGATGTATCTTGAGGGGTTAGTAAGAAAGACAGTTAAGAGATATGAGAAGTGATCAAAAGTAGAGAGTGTTACGTCTGTTTCTAGAGAAAGAAATATAGATTTGTAGGGCAACTAGAAGTGAGAGTGACTAGTTATTGATATCTCCAGTTGGGAAGTATCTGCAGTGTGAGTCATTAAAAAGATATTTCTTCAGATCTAAACAGAATTTTTCATCGTTGGCAATGGATTTTATAAGTGGTGGTAGGGATCCGCATATTTTAGGAACTGCCAAAGAGAAAGAGTGTTCTTTGAAATCTGGTTTGTTCTGTGGAGTCTGAAAGTTATGAGTAGCTAGAGGTGGGGAATCTTAGGCTGTAAGGGATAGATGTTTTATTCAGCAAGGTAGGAGGGAAAAGTGCTTAAGTTGCTAACTTAGTAAACTAGCAATGCGATTAGGGTATAGACTTTTATCTGCTTGGGAGCCATTTACAGAGCAGTAATAAGAACAGAGCAGTAATGTTCCCATTTAGATAATCGTTGAAGTGATAGGGTTATAATTTTGCAATATTAAATGACATAGTCTGTAGTATGTTTTTTGTTTTTGCTTGTTTGTTTCTTTGTTATTCTTTGTTTTATTTTTTTGAGATTGTGCAGGGCTAGGAATTCCATATTCTAACTGTGGAGGGAGGACTCCTTTGCCTATAGATGTCCTCCCTTCTGGAAAAAAGATGGAGACCTTCTCAGACAAGAACAGTATTTTGTTTCCTTTGCATTTAGTTATATTAGAGTCGATGTCAAGGCTTGAATCAAGCCATAGTCTCAGCTATTTATAATGTTGGACTCTTTTGAACTGAAATTAATTCTTGTGGAGAATATTCCAATCTCTGAGTACCCTGGCTAGCCTTTGTTTTCACGCATAGCTATAAGTCGCAACCACTGCATCCCTCTCCTATTCATTGATAACTTTACCTCTGTGAGATGTCATTCGCTGTATCTGTAGCTCTCAATGTGTATGCAAACTGCAGGAGGAAGACCACAAATCAGCTATTTCCCAATGAGCAGTAGAAGAGCATCTCAGCCAGTTGTAAAACTGTAATGCCATGCTACATCCAGCACCTCTAAGCAAATGTTAAGTGGAAATTCACAAAATGGAGGATTTATAACCATCTCAAACAGACATCCAGAACAGAAAATCTGACAATTCAAAATAACAAAATGTACAAATCTGGTGTATATTTAATGCAAAGTGCATATATTTATAACTTATTGCAAGTAATGATTATAAGCCAAACATGCAATATTCTCTGAATTTGTAATATCTGTCTCCCATTTAATCACCCAGCATCCTTAGAAATTTATCTTTAGCACAAGCTTTTCTTTCATGTTGTGTTCCATAGCCTAATTGAATTTCCATCTTACCACTGCCTGTTTTACTTGTTCTGATATACAGAACTGTAAAGTTTATAAATTGCCTGGTATATTGTGACTATTACCAATGAAGGTTAGAGCAACATAGTCTTCAAAATATTAAGCTTTTATACACCTTGTTCACTTATTCTTTGATTATGTCCTTAATCTAGTGCAGGGTCAAAAGGAAGCCAGATATTATACTTGCAATCAATGGATCCAAGGCAGGGGACACTAGTCCTGAATGGGGTACCAGCCATTTCAGGAAGAATTCATAGACACTCAGTCACTGTTGGTACACTCATATGGGCAAGTCTGGAAAATAGCCAATTAACCTACAGTATTTCTCTAGAAAATAGGAGAAAAAATGAGTACCCAGTTAAAACCCATGTGGACACAAGGAGGGTGTCCAGACTGCACAAAAGCATCTCAACTTAGAACTAGTATGAAGAGCTAAGCAGTTTAAGGCAAAAATGTTAACAGCACTGTGTCTCCATTTCACATACTTCCACAATACACTAAGATTCCCTCTTACCTTTCTGTACACAAACGTGTGCAAAATTAGCTTCACTATTCCAGTCTGATGTAATTTCTTAATCCTCTAATATTTTGAGTAATTATTATTATACAGCTATATCAAATATTATGAATGTCATTACCTGACTAAATAACCGAGGCATACTCTACTGCACTCTACAATAAAAAAATCATAATGTTTAACCACTATACTCTATGGCGACAGGTTTGGTTTTGTGAAAAAAAAAACTTTGCTAGAATCTCCTTGTGTTCTGATTGAATGTGCTTCTCAGCTGATAAGTATATTTTTGGCATTTTAACTCTTCAGAGTTGAATAAAACAATAATTGAATTCAGTTCAGAATACAGTTTGAAAAATTGCATTTATTTAAACTGTATTTGCTTTAATATTGCTACACACTCGAGTGTGCTAGCTTGCACTGCACTTGAATTGTTTTTAGTGTTGCTTTTGCTGCTTTTCTGAAAAAAAAATTCTAAGCTTGTTTCCTGCCTTTCCTGTAACTAATCTAGTCCAGATAAAGATTTGCTGTACCCAGGACTGTTTGTAAGCTTCTGAGCCTCACCAAGCCTTTCTGTGTTGGAGGAAAGCCTTCTAGCTTATCACTGGGAGTGGTAAGCACTAGGTAGCCTATCTACCACAAGAGGAGTGGTTTCTGGCCCAGAAATTGTAGTTCATTGGCTGTTTGGGCAGTTTTTTTCCATCTCTTTCAACTTTCTGGTCGAAAAGCCTGCATTTGTGCTTTTCCGGTAACTAGTTAGTCCAGATACAGATTTGCTGTAACCAGGACTGTATGTAAGCGTCTGAGCCCCCCCAAGCCTTTCTGTGTTGGAGGGAAGCCTTCTAGCTTATCAGTGAGAGTGGTAAGCAGTAGGTAGCCTAGCTACCACAAGAGGAGTGGTTTCTAGCCCAGAAATTGTAGTTTATCGGCCGTTTGGACAGTTTTTCCATCTCTTTCAACTTTCTGGTTCAAAAGCCCGCATTTGTGCTTGTTTCCCACCTTTCCTGTAACTAGTCTAGTTGAGATACAGCTTTTCTGTATCCAGGACTCTTTGTAAGCTTCTGAGTGGTGCCAAATTCTGCTCTTCAATTTTTCCCATAGATCTGCTAGTTCTCTCCTCTCCTGCAATTTTACTAGCTTATTAGTCTAGCACTTTTCCAGACTTCTTGCACCAATTATTGTAGCACACAAAAGTGCTACCAGCACTAAATGTTCTACAAGGAAACAGCTCCAGTACTTATTAATGCCCACCCCTCCAGGCATGTCTAAAGGTCAGTTCCCTGCACTTTCTCCTATTAACCTGGTGAACATGGGCATCCTGAGACAATGTAGCAACTGCCTCATGTACACTGATAACCCTCCCTCTTACCTCCCAACACTCAGACTTGTGAGAGATGCACTTATATATCCAAAATGGAACCATGCACTCCCCAGCCAAGACCGGAACTGCTGGTCAAGAGCAGAAGGTCAACACTTGCACCACACCACATGGAACACATAGCCCTCCAGAACACACACCAACACTGCCTTCACATAAAAACACAAACCACACACCCACCTTCGTGGATGCTCTCAATAAAAATCTACTCAAACAGCAGAGGCCTCCAAGGCAGAACCACACTCGACCACTACAATACAATACTAATACGAGACACATAACTCTCTTAAACAGTGTGCCACTCAACCAAAGCCCCTAAGGCAAAACAGCATGCCCAACACATTAGTCATAGGTGACTCAATAGTCCCACTCACTAGGTTGAATAAGGAGAAAGTAACCATGAGCTGCCTGTCAGGTGCCAGGATCCGCCACATAACACACGCACTCAGGTCCCTCAACAACAGGTACAAATATGACTTTGTCATTGTACATTTGGGTATGAATGACCTAAGACATACCTCCCTGGACTACATGAAAAGAGACATGGAGGAGCTCTCAGGTTATGTAGCTCAGGCGGGTATGACCCTAGCCCTGAGCAGCATCCTACCATCACCCAGAATGATACCACAGTACAGGCAGAAAATTATTGATTTCAACAATTGGCTAAATTTCTGGTGTCATTCTAAGGGGATCCAGTATCTGTCTGCCTGGGATGACATGATGGACAGACCTCGATGCTTTGCCAAAGATGGCCTGCATCTGTCACACCTGGGCTTCCAGATACTGGCCAATAGTGCCTTTTTAGGTGGTTTTCTGAAGACCAAATTACCAACATAACAGCAACAAACAAATGCAATCTGAGGGTCAAGCTGCACAATGCTAGAAGTCTAAATCTCAAAATGCACTCACTCGAAGCACTCCTTAAAATGGAGAACATTGACATTTGTGCTGTAACAGAGACCTGGTTCAAGGCAGCAGAAAGCACCCCTGCACTACCAGGCTATAACTTATTCCACACCTTTTGGCCCCAGAATTTGGACAGAAGCTCCAAAGGCAGTGGTGTTTCCATATTCATAAAGGATGTGCACACCTCCAGACTGGTGGCCCAACATAACGCATCAGAGATGCTTCAGGTGCAGCTAACATTGGGTAACCCAGTGATTCAGGTCATAGCCTGTATTAGGTCCCCAACCATGTCTCAAGACTCACACTCCACGTGCCTAAGCACCCTGGAGAATATTAGGGTCCAACCTAACACTCTTATACTGGGTGACTTCAACTACCCCTCCATTAACTGGGTAAACTTCTCCTGTACCAATACACTTGCCTAACATTTCCTGGAATTCATTAATTCCAATGCCCTGGACCAGCTTGTTCTTACCCCCACTAGAGGTAACAACATCTTTGACCTGGTCATTACTAACATGGGCGACTGTTGCTCTACACCAATAGTCAACTCCTCCCTGGTTAGATCCGACCACAAACTAATCGCCTTGGAAAACCACATCCCTCCCACTCCCCACCCCACAAAGGTAACCACCATGAAAAACTTCTCCAAAGCTAGCTTTGGGCGAACTTCATGGCACCCTTGCAAATGGAGAATAGTTGCATGACCACCAAATCATAAACCAAAGCATTGTATGAACACGTACACAAATGCATGGATCTTGCCATACCCAATAGAACAAAGAAGCTCTCCTCCAAAAAAGGAAGCAAATCTGGTGGCCCCTTCCATAAACAAACTCTACAACAGAAGGAGGAAACTGTTGCAGAATAAGGTGAAGTCCCAAGACTGGAAAAACTCCCTTATCAGCTTCAACAAAAAGTTAAGATCCCTCATCAAATCCTCTAAAGCTAGCTATGAAAACAGAATTGCAGCAGATAGTAAAGACAACCACAAGGCCTTCTATAGTTATGTAAAGAATCTCCACAGTAATACCCAGATTTGCTCTGAGCTACTGCACAATGGTACGTCTTATACCAAGCCAACAGATATTGCCAGTATACTGGCTGACAGATTCAGTGCCAACTTTACCCCTCTCTCCCCCCAAAGGACCAATCATAATACCATTAGATTACCAGAAACCTAGTATTACTGCTGCACAGGTTAAAACAGCACTGTCCAAGGCCACGAATACAGCTTCTATGGGACATGAAAATATCCCTGGCTGTGTTCTACATGAACTACAGAGTGAACTGGCACCTCACCTGTGTGCCCTGTTCAATCACAGCCTCACCTCAGGCTTTGTCCCTACTGAATGGTGCACTGCTACAGTCATCCCTCTCCACAAAGGAGGAGTGACTACACACCCTGGGAACTATCACCTCATTAATATGATGAGTCTGATATGCAAAGCTATGGAACGCATCATCATAGACCTAATAAACAGGAATATAGGGAATCTCCAAACTCTGGATCCCACACAGTTTGGTTTTGTGAAGGGTAGATCATGCCTGCTCAACTTGGTTGACTTCTTTGAGTCAGTCACCAGAGGTGTGGATGAAGGCAAGGTGGTTCATACGGGCTACCTTGATCTGGCCAAGGCCTTTGATACAATTCCCCACTCAGGAATCATAGAAAAACTCAATAAGCTAGGCATCAACACCAATATCACTAGGTGGGTTGCAAACTGGCTCACAGATAGAACTCACAATGTGAAAGTAGCTGACTCCAAGTCAGACTGCCGACCAATCATGAGTGGAGTCCCACAGGGTTCAATCCTGGGTCCTCTCCTGTTTGGTATCTACTTCTCTGAAGTCCAGGCCAACACAAAGGAACTCTGGCTGACAAAATTCACAGACGATTGCAAGTTGTAAGCTATTATTAACTCCCCAAGTGATGTTGACATCCTACAGAAAGGCCTTTCTGAGATCAACGACTGGTGTCAGAACCATGGTCTTAAGCTCAATGCCAAAAAATGTGCTGTCAACCCCTTTGGGAAAAACCCGGTTCCCATGAATTACCACATCGATGGTAGTCCACTGAACACAGAAGGTGATATAAGAGATCTGGGAACACAGGTTGACAGGAACCTCTCTTTGACCACCACATTGCCACTGTGGTCAGAAAGTCCTTCTATGTGGCACATCTCATTACTAAAGGTTTTGCATCCAGGAAGAAAGAGGTCATTGTCTCCCTCTACTCTTCCCTCATTAGGCCAGTCATTGAGTACAATGCCCCATTTGGCATGTACCTGACTAGGCACCTACAACAACTGGAGAGGCCACAAAAGTACCTCACAAAGAGGATCCTGGGCCTTAAACACTTGTCCTGTATGGACAGACTCAAAAAACTCCAACTATTCTCTTTCTCATATCGCCTGCTTAGAGGCAATCTCTGCTTAACTTACAAAGCCATGTCTGACCCAGCTCTGTTAGAAATGCTACACCTAAAGAAATCCCAATCACTCCACACCACACGCTCCAGAGACCTCAACCTCATTACCGCAATCAACAGAACGTGCTGGAGGGACAGGTTCATAACCCAGAGACTGCCCATGCTATGGAATAGATTTTCCATACATGTCAAACAGAGCACCTCACTGGCCCTCTTCAAGAGAAATCTTGATGAGTGGATGGGAAATAGAAAATTCGCCCCTGGGATCACTCTAGTGGCTTTACTCAACAGAGGCGCTGGGAACTAAGGTTGGGTGGCACAATGCCATTGTAATCCTATGGGCTAGGCTTATAAAGGCTCCAGGGCCATTAGCCTAGTACACACCTATGAACCTATTAACCTATGAAGGTCCACAGTTATATTAATGGCTACATTATTTCAGAGTCAGTTACTTGAGGTGCTACAGCTTAAGGATGGATTCTTTTTTAAACTCTAAATTATGGCATGGTCCTATTGCATATCTTTTGTAAATGTTTTTAAAGCATATTCTTATTATAAACTTTTCCTATTACATTCACTCTCTTTAGATCATCATCATCATCATATTTTGTTAGTGTGATGTCATTCATAACCGGCAAAACTGTCTTTAAATTTATCAGCCACAGTATATACCACTGTAGGACATTAGCATATATCAGTATCCTGAATGAGATTTTTTACATTTGATCCTTTTTTTCTGAATTTCACAGAGACAAAATGAGTATTTTTTTCTTTACTGAGCACATTCAGAGGGTGTTCAGTATTTCAGAAGTTAAACAGTGTCATGCACAAATTGACTGCAACAACTGGAAAAAGTTGACTGCAAAAGTAATGTAAATACCAGGATCTGTGCAAAACACCAGACTCAATCATTCATGATAATCTGGGCATGCTCTCTAGTACTAAATTCTTCATATGCACAGCAAGGTAAGCCCCCACTGTCATGTGCTTACTCTCACCTGTTATGAGAGGTAGGGTTAAGTACCAAAAGCAGGACAGCATTATGTGAACAATGACAAATCTCCAAGGCTCCCTGAATGAAACTTCCTTCTGGTCAGCTGTCACTGCTTCACCAGGGACTCCCTGAGTGATAAAGAAATAATGACAATTACGACCACTAAGAGAGGGTCTGATAATCAGTAGGTACGGGGGCAAAATATATTAATAAAGATAATGTAAAATGGGTTAAATGAGCAGCAAATATTACCGCTTTTGTGATAACTTTGTTCAAATAAATAGCTATTCATTTCCATCAAAGGCACACCACTCTGAAGATACTTTGGTTTGTAATGAGTTTTTTCCTGGGCCCGGAATGGAGACATAAGTGATAATATAAGTCCAAGTATATCAGTTTATAACTAGAAGACACCATCACAGCCAGTGACAGTGTGAGGAGCACATTGAGTGTACGTGGACTGTAAATGCTCATTATGAAAATCATCACAATGAGGCTTCATAAGAAAAGAGGTTAAGACAGGTTTATAGTTAATGCTCATTTTTTTGTTAATGTATTATGAGTTTTGAAGGTCAATATAAAAAAAAATAAGTTAATCAGCCTTTTTTGCCTCCGACTTATCTTGACTTTCCTAAACAAGGTAATATGAATTGAACGTATAAGCTACAGGTAGCATATTAATCCCCAAGTTTTCCATCTTCAGAAGATATTATTTAGAACATATTTTCATGACAATGGTTTATTTATTTGTTTGTTTTGTTTTCAAAGCTTACTAGTGATTTATCATCAAGCAATTGCATACCACTGATGATTTCTAACACATTCTAAATGCTAACAATACATATACATGTTAAGCATTGGGTATATCATCCTGTCAGTTATCTAGATCACGTCACAACACTGTTATTGGCAATACTGACTAACAGAATCCATTTCACAGGTATATACATCAGATGATAACTAAAGGCCAGCTGGAAATAAACAACATAAAGCTGTATCATGTGTTAGGTATTAACAAGAGTTAACACCATTCACCTCCAGAACAATACTAAAACTGAGCCAATGCAACTCTGCATAACTCGAATAAATATGGAGAAAACTAGAATTCCCAATTTTGGTATCATCTCACACTGGTATAGAATCCAAAAGATTCTTTATCAAAACCACAGTATACCATTGAGCCACATTATCACATCTACAGAGCATCCAAAAAGTCTTGCAAAAAGCCATTCCTCCCAACATCTGCCATAGAAAGTGTCATGATACCAAGACAAAGGAAGACTTATTTCAAGACTAAGAACTATGGTGTAAGTACATCTTGTGTTTGCAGGCTAGTATAATGTAGGTTATCTCTATACAGCTCTAGAAATTAATTTGCCTTTGGCTAAACCAGATTAAACTTTAAGAACTCCTACCCTACTTTCAATAGGCAGTTTGAAATGTATCTTCAAATCAAATGTTAAGGCATGTGTTTTGCACCAGGCCACATCACACAACCACTTATACCCAATCTGACCATTGCTTACCCTCTGAATTTTATTTATCTTCCATGCTCCCAGCTCATATTTCTTATACCTCATGGTACTATTCCAAATATTTGTCTAAACTTGTTTCGCTTTACTATTTTTACCATCTGCATTTATTTATTTGTATTTATCTATGATTATATTCACCAAGGCTGTACATGCAATTGGCCATTTGTGATCAGTGAATTACCCTGGTAAATAAACAATCAAACAAACAAACACCAGTCAATCAATCAGTCAGTTGATAATAAGATCTACATTGTAATTACCAGTGTTGTAAGTGCATTCCAGGGCTTGCATCAATGGGAACATGAACTTGCTTGTGACCCTCATCTGAGTGTGCTAGTCCTTGTGCAGCCTTCATGGTCATTTGAGTTTGAGACCCCCGATCTACATACATAATCTCAGTAGTAGATCACCTTAAATAATTTGTTTTGTACTCTGCAAATAGTGGTGATTTCTGATAAATGGTTTGGCTTTTGTTTGTGCTTCTCATGACTGCATTCTCTTAGAACTGTGTTTTTGCGAATAATAAACCAGTGTTTACAAAAAATACAGCACCAGTGTACCATAAACCTAACAAGTTTCAGCATATACCAAAAATATATGTGTAATCAGCAGACAGTCCAGGATATTGACAACAGACAACACCACAATTCTAGTTCTTTCATAGCTGTTAAAGCTGCAAGCCCAACAAAGACATCATGGGCACTGGAACCATAGAGCCAGGGGGAGGGGGAGTCCCCTCCACACACGTTTACAGCTGTAAGACCTGTCGGGAAAAATTAATGAAGTGGAGCTTTCACGCGAATGTGGATTCGCACGCAGAAGTTATACTAACTAAACTACCTGTTCTTGCTCTCATATTGCTCTGTGTTACAGGAGTTATGCTGCCGCTGTTCTGTTGGTGCTGCCAGAGTCATGCCGGTAAGGAGAGTTGTATTCTTTCATTTGCAGGAGTTATTGTGTGTGTGTGTGTGTGTGTGTGTGTGTGTGTGTGTGTGTGTGTGTGTGTGTGTGTGTGTGAGTGTGTGAGTGTGTGTGTGAGTGTAAGTGTAAGTGTAAAATGCCCCAGTTAGGTATCCTGGTGATTAGTGTTACTCAGGCTCAAACAAGAGCCTGAATTCTCTACCCATACCACCACTTGTGATTCAGGGAGCTGAGTCCATAGCTCTCAATTGTCCAGATTTTCACAGAATATTTGGCTCATAGTTTTGGTCTGTTCCTCTTAAAATTTGTGGTTTTCTAGCAAATCAGTGAGAACTGAATTCACTAAATAATGATAGCCCTTTAAGTTTCAGTCTTCCTATCTTTCAGGAAACACATGGTAACACAGAACACTTTATTTTAGCAACTATCTAAGATTATACAAGCAATATTTAAAATGTGTCCCTGGTTTTGGGCCTTTGCCCCCCCCCCAAAATAAATTTTGGCTTTTTCCAGATTTCTTGTGCTGCAAAGTTGAGAGATTTATTTGAGTGTCAAGTGGATTTTACAAGGAGCTGATAGCTTCAGGGGAAGAGAAGTTTAGCGCTACTTATGCTAAGCTGTTTGCATTGTTAGTAGCACAACAGGTAGTATACTTACTTTTGATGCAGAAGGCTGTGGGTTCTACTCCCACACTTTGCAGATGGATCGCTAATACTGTACTGTGTTGTACTTTAAAGGGAGTGGATGCTGCAGTCCTATGAATGTCCACCTTTGGAGGAGTTACCTAGTAACTATGTTTCTGTTATCAGTTTGCCATCCATTCTCCATTGCAAAATTACTAGTTTATCATTTTTTTAATATAGCATAGGCAATTTATTCTTCAAGGGCAACAAGCACTTTATTTGTAAATGAAACAATGAAATAGAAAGTTGTTTGCTAGCAGCAACCTATTGATTAGTTACAGATCCCTTTAATGTGGAATTATTTAGATGGCTTACTTCTGCAGAGATTTTGCATATTTACTAATATTGATGGATTGTAATGCCAGACGTTTGCGTGGCCTTTTATAGCTGAAATTTTCTGAAATGGGTAGTTTTATCATTACTAGTTCATACATTTTATTTAATTGCTTACCACAAGACTGTTCCAAGCTACAAATTTAAAACATAGTGTAACAAGTGATGATCTATTATACAAGGAATATAATTTAATACAATCAGATTAATACAATCATGAAGGTGAATCAAAGAACACATACATGTATGCTTACTCACAGGATGCAGGAGATCAAAATAGTGGAAGAGACCAGTCACCAATGGAGTTCCCCAGGGTTCTGTGCTGAGACTTTTTCTGTTTGGCATTTATATCTCAAAAGTAAAATAAAAACCAAAGGGCTTTGGCTGACTAAGTTTGAGATGACTGCAAGCTAGGAGCAGTTATTGAATCCCCAAATGACTTAACCATCATGCAGGAAGGTTTGTCCCAAACAATAACTGATGCCAGAATCATGAATTGAAACTAAACTCCAAGAAATACATTATTATATCCTTTGAGAAGTCATCTACTCCAGGGAACTGCCAAATTGACAATGCCCCTTGAGAAATGACCCAGTTGTTTAGCATTTGGTAACTTGTGTATTCAGTAACCTAACTTTTGACCAACATGTGCCCAGAGTCATAAGAAAGTCTTTCTATATTGCACAGATTATAAACAATTTTATTGTGACTAGATTTAGATATGTTATGGTCCCCCTTTACAAAGCCCTCATTAGGTCAATCATTTTGTATAATGCCCACTTTGGCATGTATCTGTCCAGACCCATGCAACAATTGGAATACCTACAGAGATACCTTATTAAAAGGATACAAGTCCTAAACAATAGGTCTTGCATGGACCACCTCAAAGATTCATCACTATACTCAGTATCCTACAGGGTGCTTAGAGGTGACATGTCTGGCATACAAGGCATCCTCCGACCTAATACAGATGGACCTACTGAACATCAATAAGTCAAATCGCATCAGAAATACTCAGTCAAGGTATCTAAACTGAATGTTGTGGAGAGACGAATATCTATCACAGAGGCTACCATTGTTCCAGAACAGACTATCCATTCTAATAAAACAAAGCTCATCCCTGTCCATATTCAAATGCAACTTGGATCTAAGGATGGGTAATAGAAAATGTACTCCAGGATTGTCCCTCATGTCACTAATGGATAGAGGCAGTTCCTACATGCTGCATCCCTTACATGGGTCCCCTCAAATTATCTATAGTATGATCACATTTATTCTCACTAGACTAATATACATTTTATCAGCAATGGGACAGGTAAGACCAATCAGGAAATGTTAATTCAAGCACCAAAAGGGAAATTGGTTAAGCTTAAAATGTCCTTCAAGTGAACCTATGTTGTGGTAGTAAATAGTTTTTAAAAAATTTCCCTTTTTAGATCACTAAGTGCCCCTTTCACCCTGCACCCCCCCCCCCCCCCCAGTCTTCAATAGCTGAAAGACATGCACCTGGAGCATTTCTCCCCAGGCCTCTGCTGAAAATTGGTTTGTTTCAAGTTGAACTTTCCCGGTTAACAAATGTTAAATAAATAAATAAATAGCTGAACCGACAATGCTCATAGTACTTGACATAGGAAGACAGAATGCTAAATTTGTTCAGGAACACATGACAGCAAATATAGGGACAAGCAGATTTCAAACAGTAAAATCACCAAGCCAATCTTTTAATATCACACAATGATGGCACCTACAGAAAAGTGAGAAGTGATATACTTAACAGGTTCTCGCAGGCATCACAAGAAGATGGCCACGCTGCTAAGCTGCTGAGATGCACTTTTTCTGCTTTCTGCTATGTCCGAAGGATCAAAGAAAGCTGCTTAGTTTGTGTTAGCTGCCGTCTACTTAATAAGCATGCCCCATTATATTGTGAAAATGCATAGGAAGTGGAATTAAAAAAAATACAGCATTATTGGCCACTGAGCTGTCTCTCAAGATAGCTGAGCAAATAATTGCCCCACTGACATACAGACTGTTTTGCTTCCCATAACTGGTATTTTAGAGTGTGCCATTGTAGGACCAGTTGAGTTACAATGTGCATCAGCCAGGGGAATAAAATGATGCTGATTGGTGAGCATTGACAGTCAGAGATTAATATCATCTGCAGACCCATCAGTCATGGTTTACACTATTAAAGATGGTTCAGGTTGTCACACAAACATAAGAAATGAATGGAGAAATATATAAAACAAATTCTTTGTGGCATTTTTTCTGTAATATGGAAAACGATGACTGCATAGTGAACAATGAAACAGTAAAGTAAAGGGGAAGGCAGGGTAAATAGTTGGGCCACAGCTGTACTTCGAATCCAGACCAGTGAATTGTGAATTGTTCTAAATAAAAATAAGACTTACATTCTGCACTGAGGCAGATTATGCCCAGTGTTTTGCATGGTGATCAGAATATGCATTTGGCAATATACAGACTGCTTTAGTCCTTCTTCCACATATTAGTGATACCAATGCATGGACTGGAGATATGTAAGGCAAAGTGGTTTGTTCAAAGTGCTAACCCTGTAGTGTTTTATTTTGCTTGGATTTCAGCCACTGCTCACCAAGTTCCTATGTAGATACTTTATTGTTGCCCAGTCATTGAAGCTGCTAAATAAATAAACACAGCTGTAAACTTAGACAACACAAATGTGTTTTTCTTTCATTGTAATCTGTATACTGTAGAGTTGCATGTTTCAGAATTCCATCTGTAATTTTCATCAATGAGTTTAAAATCCCTTATGTAAGATGACATCAGACATGCATAAATAATGCATTATTTATAAACAAATAAAAATTATTTTATACGGAAAAAAAACAAGCTTTATAGTTTATGGCTCATCCCAAAGTTACTTAGCAGAATTTGTAAACCAGAATTAGACAGTGCTGTCCAAAAAAATGTAATCAGAAAGAAGACACTATACCTCCCAAGTTCTTTGCATAATAATTCTTGACAAAACAAAAAATAATGGGGGAGGGGGGACAAACCCCAAAAATCTGGGACAATTTTTAAATTATTCCTGTAATTTGACTTAAAAAGTTAATAGGACATGTTTTGCATCAACAGGCATTTTCTGATCAACAAGATTGTCTGACATTAATGGCAGGCAGGAATCCTCAGTGATTTACCAGAAAAATCAAAATTTTTACAAGGAGCAGAGTTAAACTATGAGGTAAAATCAGAGACATATTGAAAAATGCTGGCCCATTGAGAAGTAGAGGGACAGTGGGGTGCTCAGAGGGGCCCTGACAGATGCCTGAAGAGTTTATGCCCTCACAAGGTAGACAGTTGCATTGACATAAATTAGCCTCTAAATCTTGTGAACTATTTACAGCATCATGAAAAAAAAGTTTATAGAAAAGTGAAGTCAATATACTGTATCTGGTTTCAACAAAGGTAACAGACTACAAGGGTCTTCAATTAAGTAACACTTCCTGTCATAGTTTAACTACTTCCTGTGACAGTTAAAGACACTAGTATATAACAGAGATATGGCATTATGCAAGTGTCACTAATGAAAGTTACAATATCTGTGAATGACTTGCATCTTGAACATGCAAGAATGAGAACATGCTGTTGTCTGACCAGATGCCAGTGACAAGGCTCAAACATCAGTTTCTATACAACACATGGGGTGTTACGCCACAGAGACTTGAAAAGACTTTTATAAACAATTGTCAGTTATGCTAAATGAATCTGTCTATAACTAGGTTACTAACCGAAACCTTACCTTCTTAACAAATGATTCATCCATGTGTCATTGCTACTTGTCACGCAAACAATAGATATGCTGCCAAATCACAGAACACGAAATATCCCACTAACTATAAACTATAAAACAATACTGGCATGTAATGTCGATGTGAATTAATTGAGCATTTATTTAAGACTAATCAAGTATATAGTATGTTCCTTTTTAGTGATTAATTTATTTGTTTAAAACAGACTGTTGATTCTTGCTGTCAATGCCTCTTAATCACTAATTTCAAAATATACAACTATTATTTAAAAAAAAAGGCCTGAATTTTATCACCAGAGTGATGTTCCTTAGAAGCTGAAAGAGCCAGGTAGGTCAGGTGATGAATGATTTTGTGGATGATAAGTATCGGTAGTAGAAATGGCAGTTTCTTTATCAAAGTTACATTCCTTACGTAATACAGACATGTTGGTAGTCTTATAAAAGGTCTTTGCAAAACTTGAAAAGACAAGTAAGACAATAATGTGCATTCATTTCATTTATTGTTTACAATTTAATGTTTGCTAAATATATACAAAGAAATTCTGTAGATATCAGCAATACTTAATTCCTTAAAAAAATGCCTAAGCCTTAAAAAATATCTATTGTACAACAACTCCTGGAAATGTCCTGGGATTCAGAAACCAATCACACGTCACAGTAGACAAAATAACATGCACAAAGCCACATGTAGGGAGTGAGAGATTCAGAGACACACTCACCACAGCCACAATAGGCCATGAAGTGCCATGGCCAGCATAGTATACAAATGGTCACATAATGACATGAAAATGAGCAAAAGTATTAAAATGAAGGTTATGGTGAATGGAAATGAAGGTAAACAATATAGTGGTGTGATTCAGAAGCATATAAATATCACCTAACAGGATGCAACCATCAGAGTTGCTAATAGCAGTAAAATTGTTGAGCCACAACTGAGAACCAGTGGACATATGCCTGGGTTAGGCACTGCTTCAGTAGATACGGGTTTATATTACAACATCGAATGCTCAAAATCACGAACGGCATAACATCGAATGCACAACATCGAAAAGCAGAACATCAAAATGGGGTAGAAATGACTAGCAGGAGTGTAGCTGAAAAAAAATTGCTCCATGCAGGGGGGCAAGACCCCCTGCACCCCCACACCTCCTGCCACTTAAATATGCCACTTCCGAGATCGCAGTTCAGCCCACTACAGTGCAGAAATGGAAGATTTCCGTTTCCTACACTGTAGCGCGATCTTGGAGTTGGTATATTTAAGTAGCGGGGAGTATGGGGGGGGTGCAGGGGGGCTTGCCCCCCTGCCTACACCCTTCATATTGCATGTCATCATTGGGAACTGTCATTGAAAGTCTTTCAATGTTGTTGCATTTCGATGTACGTTTGAGGTTTTGGCGTACATGATTTTGAGCATTCGATGATGTGATATAAACCCGTAGATACGTATGTACAAGAGGCTTTTCCACTTATGCCTTCCTGCCCATGACATCACTGCGTCATATGTCCATGACTAACATACTGTGCCTCCCATGGTATAGAAATAGTGGACTGTTACTATGAGGACAAAAGCACCATGCAGGAGTTGGTAGAGATGTGTTGCTCTCATATGCATCCTTTTGGATGCCAAGGTATGTGTAGCTTTAAGAGTATTGGCTACTAAGACTTTCTAGCAACCAGTGGGGGACACATTGGATGTATCCCAGGCATCTGTCTTAAGCATAATCTACCAGTTTCTCAATTCTGTGTTATAAAATATGGGGGTGCATATGTGATTCTCATGCACCACAGAGGAAAGAAGCTACAGCATGTGAGCATGTTATGACATAGCCCATTTCCCTGAATTACTGGTGCCATTGCCTGCACCCATACAGCCATCAAGGCCCCACCGAGGGAACAGGGACAACAGAATACCAACCATAAGGAAATCCACATAATCACATGCAGGGCGGTCTGCAATGCACATGGTATAATATAAAATGCATCACTTGGCTACCCAGGCAGGACCCACAATTCCCGCAGCTGACTTATGTCACTGATTTATGTGGGGTGATTATCCACAGGGCCATGTTATTGGTGGTGACAGATATACCATGTGGCTATGGCTCATAACACAAATAAACCCCCCACAAGCTATGGCAGAGAATGCATATAAAACTGCCCTGTCAATACCTGAATCATTGCCAAGTCTGTGTTTGAACAGCTGAAGGCCTGATTACGCTGTCTACACATCTCTTATGGTGCCATGTAGTATGATTCATAAATACACAGTAAATATTTGATGTGTGTGTCATATTATATAACATGTTGCTACACAAATAAATGCAGCAGAGGAGGGACATTCATCAAGAGAAATCAGCAGTGGGTGGGTTGTGCCAATTTATGGGCATGTAGCAGAACCGGCAACAGGACATGACAATATGATGTAGCAGTGGGTGCAGTATGGTTCAGCAATGGCTAAGAGATAGACTCTAGTTCACAACTCTGGGCCAGATTAAACATAGCATACAACAATAACAGTGATGCATTCACTACTTGCCACAATGTTCATTATGCACAGGTTATCCAGGTAACAGAGTACTGAAAGTAGGACACAGTTGTCATCATATGCACTGGAGGGGAGGGTTACAGTGACAGCTTTCAACAATGGACCATGTGGGGTGGGGTATGACTTAATGGTGTGGGTGGGTGACTGCGTGTGTGTCTCTCTTGGAGAAATAAATGTTGGAAGCCAGGAAGACTGCTAAGGAAAGAGGTGTTGTTTCCAATATGATGTCACCAGGCAGAGGTGGGTGGGGCGGATGTGCATATGTGGATGTGCCTGGACACAGCTCCAGTTGAAAATGTTGCACTGCATTGAAATCTCATGGACAGATCTAGGCCCCTTGTAGGAGCTACACATGCCAGCCATGCATGTCCCTGTGTATGGGAGTGCCATCTCTGGGTAAGGTCACAGACATGATGCACAAAGAGGATGGATCACTATGTGACTGGAAATAGCAAGAACATAAAGTCTGCATCTCCAGTTACACCATCCCATAGTGCCTTCAACACAAGATGGAGGCATGGAGGTGACTCCATTATACGACTTGGCTCATTCTATTTTTATACCATTGTGGGCTTCTCAACCAAAAGTAGAAGAGGACAGACCATGATAAAGCAGACTGCCACACAGGGTGGTTACACCTGGGATATCTGCAGCATATATAGCTCTATGCTGGCTTTCCATAAGTAAGTAATTGGCCAAGCCTTCCTGCAGCTCATCACACAGACTGTGTACCACCCCAAGCAGTTCAGCAATGGCTGCATTTGTGTCTGCCTTTTCCTGTGTAATGGCCCTGTACATACATTGAGTAGTGGTCAGAGGGCAGTACCCATGCATTTCCTCTACCAGTATGGAGACCCCTACTGCCCTCCCCAGGGCTGAGCATTTCTTTTGGCAATCAATGATGGCTCTGCCACTGGAGCAGAGTGTGATCCCTGCACAGATATGCCTATCAACTCCTGCCCTTCTGTGGCATCCTGGAACTGGGATGTGGGTTGCCTAGGCTCAGGAAATGTGTCCATGGAAGAGGAGTGGATATGGCCATTACATAGTTCCATAGAACATGGCCTATCTCAGCCACCATGACCCTTGACTGCTGGGATGTGGCTGCCATCATAAGGCTCAGACAGGTTTCTGACATCAGGCAGGCATAAATCTATGGTGACTGAACAAGACAATGTAGTATCAATGTAAACATATAAGCATACCAAGTATATAAATCCACCCTTCACCAACACCAGCGGCCCAGTGTAGATATACCAACACAGTGTCATGCAAAAGATATAGTGAACATAACATGAGCAGAATGCTGCTGTAGCTGTATTTTGGTCATGCTTGTAACACCAAACAAGCCATGCTCATAAGTTGTAAGACTAAGTCAGGTACGGTTACACAGACTGGCCCATGTTTTATGTAGTACTGACCTTGGGCATTGCCAACTGATATACAAAGTTTTCTGTGCAGTCACACTCCCAGGTCAAGCACCCAACCATAGATATATGAGCTGTTAGTTCTTCCAGGCAGACATGCTAGGAAGTCTTCCATAACAGTTAAGGGTGTCTCTGTCTGTGGACCCCCAACTTGTGGCCATTCGTTCCTGTGACAGATAGACTTAGTGTGTTCATGTCAGATCATATTGCTGACCCTACTTTGAACCTGATCATGATTTTCACTGTGGCATCTGACTGGGTTAACTACCACGGAACTTATATTATTCATAAAATGTACATTTTTAACACAAATCATTCAGCACAACATAGCTAAAAATTACCTTCCGGAGTAGAGAATGAAGGAGACAAAGAGGAATGCCATCAGTGGTACAGGGAATCAGAATTTGTTTTACTCCATCAAAAATATGTTCCATATACTTCAAGCAAAAGCCCATGTTCAAATCCCTTAAACCATGGGTACAACCATGCATTTATCATCATGTATGTTATGGCCTACACGTTTTACAAATAAGTATTTTTTGTACAATAAGGTGTGCTAAAATTGTATACACATATAGACACACACACACACACACACACACACACACACACACACACACACACACACACACATACACACAGACACACACACGCACACGCAAACATAGGTAGGTTCATAGGTTCATAGGTAGGTACTAGGCTATCTTCCAGAAGGCATTTATAAGCCTAGCCAGAATGTGTTGGCTTACACTGCCCCCTTACACTAGTTCCCTGTGTCTCTGTCCACATGAACACACATGCACGCACACATGCTCACACGCACACAGACGCACAGACACACACATATATAAATATTTTACAATCCTGTAAACACCAGCAGTGCTAGTCCATCATAGGCTCCACTTTTACTAAAGTAACCATACGCTGTCTTGACTCAGGAGCATTTGAGAGACATTAACAAAAATTTTAGTAATGCTGCAGCCAGCATTTTCATTAATTACAATCAGGGAATGCTAATACTTCAAAATACAGAATAATATTTGTGTTACAAAGTTCTACATGGTAGACAAGGGAACAAATTAGGAAATACTTAAAGAAGCTAAAAAATGAATTAATTTTAAAATATGCCACTTTCCCCTGCTATAATAAAGAATGGCATGTTCTTAAAATGCAGCAGTCACCCCACTGGGGAAACATGAATGTAGGTCATTATGGCATGGCTGATGTTTAATAGACAGTGAAAATAGAGTAAAATAAATATTTTAAAAATGCAGGAGAGACTGTTCTGCCCGTCTTAACTCATAAGACTTTTCCTAGGCAGTGGTCCAATGTCAAAGTACCCTTCTGTAGTTACTATTGTTTGGAGAACTCACGCTAACTCTGAAGTAATTTCTCTCAAAGAGTATCACTGAATACTTCAAAATGGTGAAAAGTAGAAAAAGATACTGGTTATCTGTGAGTTAGTAACAAGAAGAAGGAAGCATACCTAGTGAACTGGACCTGAGGTGAATTATGTGCCTTTCTTCCATTGGCCGCTCTGCCCCAGATATGAAATTTAAGCATTTTGAAAAATAAAGTTCAAAGATTTCTCTTAGTGGACTTTTGGAAATGATATAGTGAAGACTGAGTTCATGTTGCTCGATCTTCAAAATAGATAATTTCTGCCTAAATCTGTCCTGACCTGTTTCTATTCATTTTATGCTTTTCTTGACTCATCTGTCTGACAGCCCCTTTGACTTCAATAGTATGTATTACCTATGTGTCAGCCGTCACAAGAAAAGTGAAAAGCGCAAGTCTGCATACACATCGATATACAAACTTATATGAGGAGCACTTCTCACGCATCCAAAATGTGTTTTAAGCTGGGGAAAGGATTGCTTTACTATTTTAAGTCATTTCAAGTACTTTATGTGAAACAAAACGAAAAGAAACAACAAATAACACTTTTACCTAAATTAAGTAAGAAGCACAAAGCTGTGTAACATTTCAGAGAATTTTCACAAACAATTATTACTAGGAGGGAATACCCAAGAAGAGCAGGTATACAAAAACAGTGAATAAAGAATTAAAGTCAACAGAGTTAAAAATATCAAAAGTGAAGCATACACCATAGCCAGTTTTTAGCACCAGTGATCCTCTGGCCCAGGGGTCCCCAACCACAGCAAGTTATCTTATTTTGATATTTTGTTACATTTGGCAAACTAACATTTCTTCAAGCAGAATACTTTATAATTTGATTAAATGTTTTACCACTGACATAGTGCTATTTACTTAGTTAAATCCTGCTGGTGTGATTCTTTCCATTAAAACTAACATCACAGCCAGCTTTCAGTACTCAAGATACCCAGAGATGTGTGTGTGTGTGGGGGGCTTTAATTAGCCTTGACTTCATGGGAGTCCTGCAAAAGTTGATGCTGGTTAGTGGAAAATGAAGGGTAAAAAATATTCATTCGTTTATTCTCTGATTACTTATTAGCTTCATCCTAAACATGGTTGTGGCATGACCCTGGCAGGATAAAACCAGTAAGCAGTGAATGATCATAACCAAGTTACGTGCTAAAGATTAGCAGCTCGTAGTGACTGATCTCCGTTCTTACCTTGATTTTTAAGAGAAGATGCTTCTGATCTTTAGGGGTAGTTTTTTCTTTCAGTGAGTTTTATAAATACTGGCAGTACAGCAGATACTATAATTCTCAACTTCTTAGCTTGAGAATTCTGGGCAAAGCCAAAAATAATGACAGAATAAAGGCTCAGAATCAGAAACACTTTTTAAATATCACTCTAATTAACTCAAAAAAGTTAATAGGATAACACATTTTGCATCCACGTGCATTTTCTTGGACAATAAGAAGTATGAAACTATAGCGTCTGTCATTACTGACTGTCTTGTAATCCTGAATAACTTAGAGAAAATCAATATTTTTATAATGGACTGGGCAAAAATATAAGGTAAGATCAGAGACATTCTGTGAAATCAGGGACAGTGACTGGTATGCATTACTCTCGATGACTGCTAAACAACTGTCACTGATCTAGTGTCACACACTGTATTGATCTGCTGAGATCAGTGTAAAGCTAGTATTACTATAAATTATGATTGGGGGGGCTGCAGTGTATGAGTAACAAGTTGGCTATAATTCCCCTCACTTCCTATCACAAACATCACTGGCACTGCCATTATGCTTGTGAGTGAGAGGGACGTGATTGCAGTGAATTTTAGAGTAACACATTTGTCATAATTTCGTTCATTTACCATCACAAATATAGACCTTACACATGGTAAGGGGCTATCTTTGGAGGGGTACAGGAAGAGGACATGTGTGAAACCAACTGCTCATAGCCACACCAGTGCGGTCAGTAGCACTGCTTTGCTCTTGTTGAGATCTTGTCTGTGGCTTTTTGTATGTGGACTCTGCTTGTCCTCCCTGTCTATGTATGTTTATCCATGTGTTCAGGTTTATTCCAAAACTTCAAAGACATGCAGTTTCCCTTAATGTGAATGTGCAGTGTGCATGTTTACATATATATATATATATATATATATATATGTATATATATATATACATATATGTATATATATGTATACATATATATATATATATATATATATATATATGTATATATATATATATATATATATATATATATATATATATATATATATATATATATATATATATATATATGTGTGTGTGTGTGTGTGTGTGTGTGTGTGTGTGTGTAAGTGCATGTGTGTGTGAGAAAGATCTCTGATTTTGATTTGTGTACACACAACAGCACTGGTCATATACATGACTCTTCTGGTAGTAGTAAAAATTGCAGTTAACAGGTAATTATATTTCAAAGATAAGTGGTAAAATACGTTGAAGGACATTCATACCTTTAAAACTTCTAGTAGTCTAGTGGCCCCTATGCCTTGAACTGTATAAATGGATTTTGATATGAGCTTAGTGGCGGTCTGTGCCCTCAATCCACCCATTCTAAAACTATCCCTCTTCAGAGCTGTGTAGAAAAGGTTGCTGCAGCTTGTGTGTGCTGTGGATGGTGTGGTAATTACCTCTTTACTTTTCTTCCCAATCAAAACTCGGATGTGTGCACAGGAGGTAATAATAGCTTGGGTTGGGGCTGTGGGCCCTGTAATCATTGTTTCTTTTAGTTTGCTCCGACCTTAGAAGTGTGAAAAGCACATGGCTGAAGCCTGTGTAGGGGCAGTGTATTGTGTAGGAGCAACAAGTTGGATTACATTACTGTAATCATTATTTTTTCACCTTCCTCACAATTAACATCACAAATGTATACAGGAGTCTATCTTTGGGGGTAGGGATGAGGACACATGCTATGTATATGCATGACAGTAGTCACTTGAAATACAATACTGTGGCCATTTGGAGCGGTTCATTCATCCCCATCTAGCACCAGGGGTATACAGAGATAGTGATTGTCTTTTTTCCCTTTTTTGGAGGAGGTAGGGAGGCAGGCAATATTCGCAGATAGGATTTATGTAGCCTCGCAAACATTTTTCTTCTTAGTTTATTGTGAGCTATTATTTTGCCAGCTTTGAACATTGGGGCTTAAGCACAACTTATGTCTTCCTTTAAATAAGAAATAAGACTAAAATTCCTTTCTTTCTTATGTTTTTTGTTCAGGCAACTACTGGATCAAAAGATTGGAAAACTGCTCTAAGATGCACCTCAAAACATTTACAGCTCTATGGCTTTTTGGGGCGTTTATGGATCTCAGACCACTGGCTTAAATGAGTTATTTCCTATACAGTTATTACTGTGTTGTCTATGCCAGGGAAAGTGTGTTGACATACAAGGAGATGTAAAGATGAACAGCAGCACAGGATTTCTGTCCTTAATCATAATCATTGTTTGAGGTATCACTGGGTGAAAAAAAGGTTACAAAAAATTAAAATGCAATTCAGGATATACAGAAAGCCATGGCTTCTAGAACAAAAGCCAAGGAGCAAGACAACATGTGAGAAAAGGAAGAAAAAAGTAATAAGCATGTTTGGGGGGACCCCATGATAGGAGAAAAACTGGGAGAGCACTGAAGGATGTGTGTGAGATGGTGAAACAGTACGCACTGGGTGGCACCATGGTCCCCTTCACATAGAGCAGCATTTTGCCTAATGCTAGCCCTATACATAAGGTTGTTGTAATGCATCATTACTTCTACATCATTGCAATTAAGTGCCAGTCACTGTCAAATGTCCCCACTGCGATGGACCAACATAGTGCGCCACACAGGCACGTCAAATTATAAGAGCATTGTAGTTGCAGTTAGTCTGTGCATATTACTCCTAAAACTGCAGCATAAACAAAGAGTTGTTTAGGAGGGATGGTAGTGAGTATGGCTGGGTGATACTTAGAATGGAAGTGCCCAGCAGACCCCCAGACTGACACTTGCTAGGGGTCCCCAAAATGTCAACACCAGCCCTGCATATAAGCAGACAGGAATAGTTAAAGAAAAAAGAAAAGTGATCAAAGTCAAGGCACAAGTATATTATAAAAGATATCTGTAGAGAGTCTTACTTTGACGGTTTGTAACACTGATAAAGAAGTGGGTAGCAAAGTTGCATACGTAGGTTACAGCCCTAAGCATTTCCTGACATGACAGTTTAAAGGCTTTGTTCTTGTGAATGGTGGGAAAACATGACTAAGTTACATATGAGGCAAAAGAAGGGACACATGATGTGTCCCAAGATATAAGTAAGTTAAGTAGTCTGAGACCAATATAAGTACAGAGCGTGAATTACACAAATTCATATATTAGACAACACACACGTGTATTTATTATACCAAATTAAAGACACGAGCTATAATCTATGAATTTAGGACACATGCCAAATTACTGGCAAGCAACAGACTGAAAGTCGTAATACTGAAGGTACAATATTGAAGAGTCAAATACTGAAATGCTAAAATGTTGAAATCTAAACACCTACTCCCCTACATGTATAGAGCGGTGACCCCCCCCCCCAGCAGGACTTATAGGGGAGTGATATTGTATGTTGACTAACCTGGTTGTGTATTGGTGCAGTGTATGCATGTAGTACATTTATGTTATTAGTAAATTCTGATTTCAGCATTCGAATGTTTCAACATTTTGACATTTCAGGATTTTGTATTCAGTATTAAGACTTTCAGTATACCACTATTAAATAAGCTGTCAAAAATTTAGTGATATTAATATAGAAATCAAGATAAATATTTTGCATTCCTTTAACAGAGGAAATATAAAGAAGGAAAATACCAAAACAGAAATGATCCTGGCAACAGACAGATTTTGAAAAATCCCTTCACATATCAGAAATGAGAGCAAAGCATACTGAGAAATGGGAAAATAAAAAGTTAATGAATGGGAATATAGAAGAAAGATAAAAAAAACATAAAACCCCAAACAAACTACAAACAAGGTTTCTGCAGTGGGGGGAGCAAGCTGCCCTGCAGCCCCATATGCCCTTCTACTTATATATGCCAACTCAGAGAATGCACTATAGTGGAGAAAGAGAAACCTGTTCCCTACTTTATTGCACTCTCATACACCAAGCTACCAGCTATTTTAGTACTTCTAAAAAAAAGCCAGTAGCAAATGTATTAGACTTTCCCTGTTTCATCCGTTTCTTCTGCATCTTATTGTGTGAAATTATGCATATGTATCCATATATACAATGTGTACGTATATATGGCTTATATCAATTCATCAGTGTTAAGATACAGCAAGACCAAGACAAAGAATGAGGTCAAAATGTTGCATACTGCCAAAAAGAATACTGGGTGCAAACAGCATGTCCTGTGCAGACTGCTTCAAAGCCCTGTCTCTGTACTGTGTTTCCTACAGACTGTTGAGAGGCAATCAATGCCTGGAATGCAAGCCATCCTTGGATCCTACTCTGGTGGCCCTTACTGCATATCTAAAAATCAAATAGCATCAAAATCACTTGATCTAGGGGGTTGAACATTGCTTGTGACAATAAAAGGACACATTTGAGGGACAGGTATGGTTTCAGATAATTCACCTTCAGGCTTCTCATCCATGTGATGCAGAGCTCTTTCCTAACGTTATTCAAGAGAAACATGGACCAGTGGATGGGAAATCAGAAATACAACCCAGGTCTAGCAGTTATGTCTCTAATGGAGAAAGGCAATATGTAAATCTTCTCCTAGCTAACATAAAGCTATTAAAATAATCCTAAAGGCAAATAAACTTATGGGACACAATTGGGATGCTTGGCTAGGCTTATAAAGGCCACAGTGGTCATTAGCTTACACTATACCTATGAACCATACACACCAGAAACTTCATAACAAATTAATTCCATCAAACTCATCAAATACCCTAAAACCTAATAAAAAAACAAATGCAGCATTTTTGAAGGTCACCCCCCCACACACACACACACACACACACACACACACACACACACACACACACACACACACACACACACACACACACAGACATTGCTTTAAATATACCAAATGTGAGACTGCACACTGGTAAGGAGTAGGGCACATTCTTTTATCACTCTGTCTAATGCAAATGAAGAGAAATTAAGGAGATGAGAAATGGAAAGACGACAGTTTTTGGAAGTGGAAAATCTTTTTAATCAACTGGTCTTTATTATCAATCTAAAGTGATCATATTACAAATGTACACTCTTCATGGTGTACACTAGTGATGTGCTGAATTCTAGTTTAGTTTTAGACAATTAAGTTTCCCTAAACAAAAGCCAGCAGGAAATATATTATTAAAGCTTCCATAAGAATAGTATGAGGGTAACTGAGGCACACTTAAAGACAACGGAAATAAATTAGTGGTGAATAATGAGAAATATGTTTTCTCTGTCTAGATGAATTAATAGTCAAATTGCTGAAAAATATTTGTACTGCCAGAGAAGTTCAAAGTACAACAGAAAAGTAACTGCACAATTGCTTCTATTCCAGAAAGGACCATCTATACACTTGAGGATTGAATTTCTTGGGCCACTACAGAGTACAGTATATTTAATATTTGCCGTTTATGATTACCCAGGGTTCCCTGTTGTAGAATGTTGCTGCCTTCTGTGAGGAGTTGGAATGCCCTCTTTTCATCTGTGTAGGTTTTACTGAGTGCTCCAATTTCCTCCTAAATTACAATGGCATGTTGTAGGTCAAGTGGGAATCCTTCAAGCTATCAGTAGATGTGGGCTGTGTGAGTGACTATGTAGGTAGGTACGTCCTGCAACAGAATGACATGCTATCTTGGAGCAGTTTCTCTGGCTTGTACCAAATGAGTGCCAGGATAGATTGCAGCTTCCTTCCATCCATAATAAAGGAGGTATCAGTTTAGCGTGTGTGTGTGTGTGTGTGTGTGTGTGTGTGTGTGTGTGTGTGTGTGTGTGTGTGTGTCCATATATATATAAATATATATATATATATATATATATATATATATATATATATATATATATATATATATATATATATATATATAGGGTTACCGTCATTTCATTGACAGCTCATTTCACTGACAAGCAAATCAGCAAGACCAATTCACTCAAAGTTCATTCAACTGACAACTCATTTCACTGAAACTCATTTTGTTGACAGTTATATATGGCCTTTTCCCCACTGTGGTGCGATCCTGGAGTTAAAGTATATAGTAAGGGGGGGTGGGGGCAAAGCCCCCCTCCATACTTTGGTTGTATATTGTTTTCTGCAAAACAGTTATTCATTGCACTTGTAAGTATCCATCTGTATAGTTTAAAATGTTTATAATATGTGGGGGGCAAAGCCCCCACACCCCCCCTTACTATATATTCTAACTCCAGGATTGCACTATAGTGGGTAACAGGCCATATCTAACTGTTGACGAAATGAGTTTCAGTGAAATTAGTTGTCAGTGAAATGAGTCGTCAGTGAAATGAGTTGTCAGTGAAATTAACTTTCAGTGAATTGGTCTTGCTGATTTGCTTGTCAGTGAAATAAGCTGTCAATGAAATGAAGGTAACCCATATATATATATATATATATATATATATATATATATATATATATATATATATATATATATAGGTTCATAGGTCCATAGGCTGGTACTAGGCTATCAGCCCTAGGCCCTATACAAGCCTAGCTATAACAATTCCCTGGCTATTTCTTCCCACACTATTTACTTCCCTGGACCTCTGTCTAGCAGGGCGACTGATGTGATCCCCGAGGTGAATTTCCTTTCTCCCATCCAATCATCAAGGTTCCTTTTGAAGAGGGCCAAAGAGGCACTCTGCTTGACATGTATGGGCAATCTATTCCAGAGTCTAGGGAGTCTCTAGGTCAGGAACCTATCCCTCCAGCATGTTTTGTTTATTGTGATGACAAGGTTTAGATCCCTTGAGCATGTGGCTCTGAGGGATTGGGATTTCTTTAAGTGTAGCATGTCCAACAGCTCTGGGTTTGACATGGCCTTGTATGTTAAGCAGAGATTGCCTCTGAGTAGACGATATGTGACAGAGTATACATAGATATATATATTTGAGTTTTGTTTCAGGGAATTTGTTTATGCACTCTTTTCCCATTCTTTGTCAGATTATTTGTGTATTGTATTGGTGGAGGAATGTGTTCTTGCACTTCAGTCTGTATGTGACCCATGGTCAGCCTTTGTCATGAGTGAAAAATTGTCCAGGGACCATTTCACTCAGTAAAAAAGTAATTAAAAAGGGAACTGTATAAATTACAAAGTGTGGTGCTACTTCCCATGTTTTCATTGTTCTGTCTGTGAGTGAGAGTGATGAGACTTCAGAGGGATACCTGTTTCACAGACATTTCAATAGCTTAATGATTAATCAGCCAGAAGAGTGATCTGGAGGGCTTGAGTTTGAGTCTTAGCTGAAGAGATCATTTATTTAGTATTGTACTCCTAGAGTTTGTCCAGGGTCTGTTCTTCCAAAAAAAATTAAAATAAATAGCAACATTTAAGTTCAGGTTCATGAAATATGTTAATGCCTCCTATCTTCCCCTTCATTTTATCTGATTACATACGTATACATATACAAAAAAACATCATGGGGGGGGGGGGGTTGGATGGAAATGGAATGTAATATGCTTTGAGATTACATCCCTATATCTTGAATATTAATACTGCGAAAGTGTGTTGTGCAACCTGAACTTGTGCCATATATAAAAGAGGGTGATAGGCTTCTACAAAATACTACCTTAGGTGCCTCACAGCCAGCTTCACCAAAGGTTGTGTAATCTCTACCTTAGGTGCCTCACAGCCAGCCTCATCAAAGGTTGTGTAATCGCTACCATAGGTGCCTCACAGCCAGCTTCACCAAATGTTGTGTAATCGCTACCATAGGTGCCTCACAGCCAGCCTCATCAAAGGTTGTGTAATCGCTACCATTGGTGCCTCACAGGCAGCCTCATCAAAGGTTGTGTAATCGCTACCATAGGTGCCTCACAGCCAGCCTCATCAAAGGTTGTGTAATCGCTACCATAGGTGCCTCACAGTCAGCCTCATCAAAGGTTGTGTAATCGCTATGTTTTAAGCACTGGAGGCTTCGGACAATGCAAATCCATCCATTCTCCATCCCTTTTCCCATTTTTACACATGGCTTTGGGGTGTCACTACAACAGTGACAATCATCTAGAGCCAAGGGTTACACTGCAAAATCTTTCTCAAGCAATACAGGTGGAGAGGTACTTACAAGAGCAGAGAAAATACAAGAAAAAATCAGGTATGTTCTGTAAAACTAAAGAAACATACTAGATTTTCCACGTATTTTCCCCTTCTCTCGTATCTCTAAACTGTCTGGATGTTACAGCTTTCCTTTCTGTTTCAAACAATAAATAAGCAATGGAGAGCTTCCTATCTCCATTACTTGCTTTCCAAAGTACTGATGTACTGCATACATGTGGGAACAGAAGTCCCATACGTATGCGCAGTACATCAACAAAGCAGTGAAATCGGGAAGCAATGAGGAAGAACACCATGGTGCCATTATGCAAAGCCACTATTTAAGGAAAGTATGTCATTGTTTCTTAAATAATGACATTGTATAATAGCAATAACTACTCCTGCGTGTGGTATACAGACGATTTACCCATGGTTGGCTTTGTTTAATCACTCGGGCTGTGCCCTCATGAGTAAACCACACCAACAGTCGGCAAATCTTCACTATACCACACCCATGTTGTCAGTTATTGCTACATTACAGGAATCTTATATAGTTTTGATGTATAAGATTTAGAGTTTTCATTCGGTGGACTTTTTGAAATGATGCTATGAATAATGCATTTGTAAAAGACAATCATTAAATAGGATTCTGCCTGAACCTTTCCTGCCCTGTGCATATATTTGGTATATTTTATTTATATTTGTTGACCAGGATAATTTCATTAGGGTGATGGTCTCTCTTCATAGAAGTCCCAAGGTGGTATTTGTACTAACAAAGGGAAATTTAGCCAAGGCATTGGAAAACCTACCCTGTTCTTTTCAGTTGGATGACATGGGGATCTTTTACATCACATAAGCTGCTGAATGAGACTTCAGTTTAATATCTCTTGAAGGACTACACAATGAGGTGTACGACACTTCCCTAATGTTGCACTGCAGTGTTAGCAATCTTATTACCTGAATAGGGCATAGAACCCAGAGTCTTCTTGTCTTCTAGCACCAATGTTGAATATGCTACCTGTGGCATCACTGACACTGCTATTAAAACATCAGTCCAAGCTTGCACCATTGCAGTTCCCATGACTTTATATGCAGGGATCATCTGAAAGTTAAGTCTGCAGAAAAGTCAAAATGGTGACTATTAAGACCCTATAGGACACTGACTTACAATCAGTTGTTGTTGTCTTTCGGCTTTTCCCGGTTAGGGGTCACCACAGCGGAACTCCGGTCTGCTAATGACTGGCAGTAGATTTTCACAGTGCCGAGTTGCCAGCTTGACGCCCAACCTTCAATGAAGGCATGCCCATTATTAAATATTAATTAGATAAGTAGGTCTGGATAAGTATACCAGTGCATTACCTCTGCAGAAAAATCAAAATGGTGACTATTAAGTCCCAAAGAAACACAGGCATATGGAGAGTATTGTTATGAATTATCTATCAGATCTGCAGAAATAAAGGACTCATGTTGGTCCATAAGAAAGAGTACTCTACACTGTGATTGGTTCAACCCTTGCTCAACTGCATGTCAAAGTCTCTTTGACTTATTATAAAGTCCCCATGGAGAAATACTAAAATTAATAGCTTTGTGCATGTGTGCTTGTCTATCGGCTTCCTATCACATTGTCAAACATTTAGATTATCGAACACCTAAACATTGACACCTAAATGTTGAACACTGAAAACCATGAATGGACAATTACGTGAATTTTTTCCCCATGGAAAAAATGTGTTTGGCCATCATTGGGGATTTGCCCTTTTCCCTGATGTAGAGCAATCTCAAGAGTTGGTATATTTAGTTAGGGAGGTGTGGACTTGGTTAGGGTTTTAAAGTTTTGTTTTTTTTTTTGGACAAGTGAGTTTTTTCATGGGGAAAAAAATTGCGTAATTGGTCATTCGCGGTTTTCAGTGTTCGACATTTAGGCATCAACATTTAGGTGTTCGACAATCTCAATGTTTGGCATTGTAACATAGACACTATCTATCTGCCTGTTTATCTTACTTTCTTTCTATTGATCATTCTATCTGTCTATCTGTTTTCTTTTAGTGATGGAGTTGCAAACTATGCAAAGTCCATTTTTAACAGATACTGGCAGAAAAAGCTGTAAATATACAGATAAAAATAATAAAGCTCAAAATCAATCAAGATAGACGCGTAACATGAAATAATTCATTAAGTGCTATAATTTGTGGTTTATAAAAATAGTCAAAAAATGATACAAGAGAATATAAAAACAGTTTTATAACATAGATCAACTCTGGACCATTATCAGAAAGTCAAGGGGTATTTAGGCTGCAATTAACCCTCCTATGTATTCATAGGAATATGCCACTAGAAAATATTTCCAAAAATGTTGGTACCTAGAATACTATTGCAAGAATATCTTTCATTACTGACTAATAATCTTAACAGCCCAATTGAGCTAGGTTGCATCATGGGAAACTTGCCTTGAACTCTGCTACCAGATTTCACTTGAAAAACAGTCCCATGAGATCTGGGAAGTACTGCATTTATTACAGTGGATTTCCATATTGTACAACATAGTGTATGACGGTATCAAGTGCTTGTGCAGGCAACTATCCTTTTCTTCCTAACCCCTTTTCCCTGGACATAGTACACTTCACTTGCACCTGGCTGTGCTGATTATGTGCTGTAGCAGCTTGTAACATCTACTGTCCTCTAGTGACGTCAAATTTAGCATTACTAATTGTGCTTCTCTGTTGTGTATTTCTCACCCATGGCTGACTGTTTATCGCCCTGCTATACTGTATCCTTGCTGCTGCTGACTGTTTACTGCCCTGCTACACTGCATCCTTGCTGTGGTAGTATCACATACCTTGTTGTGGTACTTCTACTTTATTGCACTGTACTTAATACTGTAGCATTCCACTCTGCTGTTGTTGCCTTGAATACTGTCCTGTGAAACTCATGAGTATTTTACCAAATGTTACTTGTAACATTTGCCTTGTGCATTATCAGTCTTGTGGAGTCTTGTATCATTTTGCCTATTATATAAAATGCCTAATAACATCTTGGAGTCAGGTATATATACAACTTCTGTAAGGGTGAGCTGTGGCATCCATGCTTGATGTTCAGTTGCACAAAACAAATTGGTACTACATTGATCTCCTTGTTGGAACATTCCTGCTTGCTGCTCAGAAACTTTAGTACTGATATGTTATTGGGCATCTCTTGGTTTATTGCACTGTCTGTCTCTGTCCCATTTGTTGCCGGACTTCAACTATTTACTAGTAATGAGTCCATACGCAAGAGGTGCAAATACTAATTACATGTGGAGACAGCCTCTCATAGAAACTGCTTATCAGTGTCGGTACTGATATCACACATATGCATGCAAAGCAAACATAAAAGCTTCACATGATGAGGTGCTCCAAAAATCACTTTCAAAACCACAAAGGCCTCCTAGGTACAGGACTAAGGATGTGTGCACCCAAGCCAAACCTCAGCAACATACTGCACACCTCAAGACAAATATAAAACCCTCCTATAGAGATGTGCTTCAAAAATCCATTCCACAACGACAAACACCTAGCTCACTATTAAAATGTCATCACTCAAAATGGTCTGGAAAAATACAGAAGAAGAATAAATCTTGAATATCACCCTTGTCTTTTAACCTTCTTTTTTTGCAGGGAGACAAACCTCCCACACATCCTGAACTTATATATACTAACTCTAAAAATCTCCATACCTCACACAAAAGGGAATATTCCAAGAAATGGCCATCCTGGACTTAGTATAATAAAGTCTGTTGTTTCATCCATTCAGTCTCCATGTTTTGGAACTCACTCTGGTAAGTCCTGCCATTTTAAATGGTTACCCAAAGACCTCCTGTGCATAGCACTGAAGATGCATGTACCACAGCCAAACCTCAGCGACATACAGCACCCTTTCTATACCACATATAGCATTGTTGATCACCACCTCAGATAAGTGTCACCAGAGTGGTTTGACCAAGCCCTTCAAGCTACAAATGCAGTTCACTCCCCCTGGTAATGGACTTGTTGCAGATATCTCCATAGTGTGGCATACCAGCTCACCTCTCACAAGGCTGAGTAAAGACAGAGTGACAGCTGCTTCTAAAGTACTAGTATTCACCAATTACCAAGGTACTAAAGTCCCCTCATCTAAGTATGAATATGACCATGTCATGATCTATGTGGGTGTGAATCATCTGTGATGCACAACCTTAAACTACATAAAGAAGGACATGATGGAACTCTCTGACTATATCTCTAAGGCTAGAAAAAGACCAGTCTTAAAGCAGCATCCTACCATCACTGAGAAGTAGAAAATACTTGTTTCACCGTGATAGCCTTTGTCTACACCCCCACCATGACTTTTGCATATTGACTAAAGCATGCTTTACTCACATAGTGCCTTTTCAGGTGAAGTCAGTCTGCTTAGGCTACCAAGCTAGTAAATGCAGTATCGAATCTGACAGATATTAGTGTACAGCTGCTCAGTGATAGGAGCCTAAAAAGAAATTCCCTCCCTCAAGGCCTTCCCATTTCTGGAAAATGAAGATTCTGTGTTGTCACTAAATTATATTTCCAGAGCAGTAACAGCACTCCCTCCTTACATGGCATCTCAGCCTACCATTCATTAAGGCCCACAAGTGTAGACAGCAGTAATGCTGGTGGTGACATGTCTTTCGTAATCCAAAACACCATCACCTCTAGACTTTTCAGACAGTACAATGAGCTTGAATAACTTCATATCCTAGTATTTGTAAAGGAGACCTCATATCACATCCTGGCTAACTACAGAGCCCTGTCCATGAAACCTACAAATCATGGTATATATCTTAAACTAGAATCTCTCTCTCTCTCTCCATTAACCAAAACAGTATTGTACTTCCAGGGGACTTTAACTCTCTATAGACTGTCACACATGCACCTTTACAAATAAATATACCCAGTGTTTCCTTGACTTTATTAAATCAAACTCCCCCAATCCAATAGAACCCTCCCTACTAGAGGCACCAACATATAAGGTTATGTCCATATCATCACAGTCCGTGTCTGGTCCCTGCAAGTTTTCATATTCTTAATGATTAGATTGGATCACCATGCTGTTTTATTCTCAGTACAGGTCAACAATTAACCCAGACATCTTTGGAGACTTCTCCAAGGTCAGTTTCCTTCCACTGTATTATGATGTGACACAGATTAACAATCTCCCATGCCTCACTGACAATATAGCAAACACCATCACACATACCCAAAGCTTATACTCTCATCTCATCTCTTACATAGAAACTCTGAATGGAGAGATGATAAAATCAGCAAGCAGCGGAGAGTAGTATTGCTGGAACCAAATTCATCCTCAAGTTTTACCCTATACTGATCGATTACATTACAGTGACCATGGGACAGTGGCAAACCACTTTGCAGCTAAGCCATGATAAAGGACAATTACACTGGGTTAAAAATTCAAAGGGAGATATACCAGGGTGACTCATTGTCACCACTGCTCTTTTGTCTTGCCCTTAACCCATTTAGGTCATGGTTATAATATGGCTCCCAGAAAACAACTAAGTGTAAAGATTTTTCATTTTCTTCTTATGGATCATTTAAAACTGTATAGTTCACCAGATGAAAAACTGAAAGCACAACTGCAAGTGATCAAAACTTTCTCAGATGATTTAAGAATGACATTTGGTCTTGATAAATGTGCAAATGCAACCTTTAAAGCAGGAAAGCATTCAACACCAAGACAACATTAGTTTGGGACAGGAATGTGATATAAAGGAACTTGAGCAGGAGTGGGTGTATACATATTTGGAAATTGATGAAGGATCAACAATAAAACATGAAGAAATCTGAACAAAACAAGGAATATTTTAGAAGACTAAAACTAATATTAAAAACAGCCCTGACATCTATGACCAAAGTCCAAGTTATAAACCAATTTGCTTTTCCTGTTCTAACTTACACTTTTGGGGTGACTGACTGGATCTCAAGTATACTGGATGAGTTGGACGAGAAAACAGGAAAATGATCTATAAAAATCAGTGTATACCAAGACTATATATTCCCCATTCTGAAGGAGGTATGGGCCTCCTCAAAACTGAATTACATATATAGATCTGCAATCCAAACGTAGTGAAAGTTTTAAAACATGAGGAAAACAAGTCTAAGATGACTTCCCTGCTTAGTTTAGCAGAAGCATATTGGTGTCAAGCGGGAATCAAAATCAAACCAGAAGTAGACAAAAATAAGGCAGGAGCTGAATGTACAAAAAACAAAAGAAAGAAGCTGAAGGATCAAATGGCAGGTAAGAAATGTGGAAAAGGCATAAATATAGTTGCAAGTACAGAAAACGTCTGGAACAACTTCATGTTGATCAGGGTATGACATAGGAATGGTTAAAGAGAGGTGAATTTAAAGCAAAAGACAAAAAGTTAATATTGGTGGCTAGGGATAGTGGGCTATGTACACATTGTTGTACAAAGTCCATTGAACATGTAGGAGAAACAGATAAATGCAGGTTTTGTAAAACAGAACTGGAAACAGTCACACATCGTGTTGCTGGGTGTGCTACACAAATGGCAGAAGGCCTGTATTCTGAAAGGCATAATAATTTGTCAAGACTGTTGCACTGGGGATTGTGCAAACATTACAATATTGAAGTAACTGAGAAACATTGGAAACAGGAGCCATGAAGCAATATAGAGAATGATGAAGTTTAAATCATGTGGGAACACCCATTACAAACAGTTAAAAAAACAGATGCAAAGAAACCAGATATAGTATTCCACGAAAAGAAGACAAAAGTAGCATTGATCATTGAAATTGTTACACCCAGTGATTACAGGTTTTACATAAAGAGAGACACAAAGTCATAAAATACCAGGATTTCCAGGAAGAAATGAGGGCATTGTGGAAGAAGGATACCCAGACAGTTCCAATACAAGTAGGAACAATGGATCTCATAAAAAATAATTTGCAGTCTTATTTAGATATGGTACCAATACATGTAACTCCATATGAATTGCACGAGTCACTTCTGGGCATATTGCGGGTGCTGCAAAGAGCAGTTTTGGCTAACATCAAAGATAGAAACAATACTAATTTCAAGAACTTTAATCATACTTTGACTTAGGAATGGGGTCCATTCACATTATAGTATTAGAAACCCAAAAGACGTGGAGAAATTAAATTGAGCAAGACTCATGTTTCTGTTCACCCCAAATGCAAACCAAGTTAGAAGCAAATGCCTCTGGTGGAATTCAACTATAAATAAGGTTTAGAATGTTGTGTCTTTCGATCTTTCCCGGTTAGGGGTCGCCACAGCGGAACTCTGGACCGCTAATGATTGGCAGTAGATTTTTACGTACCGAGTTGCCAGCGCTGACGCACAACCTTCAACGAAGGTACGCCCATTCACGCATGTCTCCACAAAGAAGACGCTCTAGCTGAGAATTGAACAGGACAATGTCTTACTGTGAGGCGACAACGCTACCGCAGCACCACCACTGCAGTCATAAACAAGGTTTAGAATAAAAGGGCAAAAAAGTTCATTGCCTAAATAGCACAAAAACCCAGAGTACTATAATCAGTCTCAAAAGGTTAATAAACCAAGAAATAAGATCGCATTTTACAGAGCTGCTTATGAACTAAAAATTATGCAAGCAAAGGATAACAATAAGATAATCTTAAATCACATAAAGAACCTCCGAAATAATACCTTCCAACTGCATTGAGTTTGTTTCATGGCATCACCTACTCAGACTCTGAGACAACTGCTAACATCCTTGCAAATAAAGTCAGCTACAACATTTCATTTCCATCACTTTCAAACTTCTCAGCAGAGAGAATTCAGTCAATACTTCCCTGGTATTTACCTCTGAATGAATATATAAAAAATACTTTCCAGGCAGGTCCAGCCTTAATTAAAATGGAGCCATATGCAAACAGCTTCATAATGCCTCTGACTGTTCATTGTTCTCTATGTCTCGTGTGCCCCCTTCTTCCCCCAAACTGCCTTCCCACACCACCTAGATTACATTTTTCTTCTTTTCTTACAATCTCTCCTACTCTTCAGTTATTTTTTCTGCATCTTTTTAACACGCTCAGACTGACCGAGACTGTGTTTTAGTAACTGAGTAGGAGATAATTTAATTAGGCCATGAGTCTCAGGTTATTTTAGAGATTTTTTTGCAAGCTTTAAATCCAATGATGGCTTGATAAAAGTGATGACTAAGGAAAGAAATTCAGTTTTACTTTTGTTGCCCCTAGACAGTGGCAGGTTATAATTACCCTCTGGTTGGCTAGTTGCCTGCTAATATTTAAAAATAGATTACCTTTTACTTCCAAGTTCCCGTCACAAACGTAGCATCCATTTGGTTTGCAGTCTTTTGTCTCCGTTGCACTCATCATCTAGACAATGAACCAGTTAGATCACAAGGGGGGGGGAGAAAGCCTGCAAACTGAATGGTTAGGTGTACAACACTTCCTACCTAGTATACCTCAGCTGTAGCTTCCTTGAACCGGGGTGCCATGGCTCCTTGATTTATTAATTTATTTTTTAAAATAAGTAAGTGTCATATTTCTATACTTTAAAAATAAATGAATATTGGTTAATTGCTCCTATCTGAATGGCACTTTAGGGAGTTGCCTACTTCACCTTGGAGTAAGACTGGTTGTGATTCCAGGAAAAAAATAACACCAATTGTATGCGACCAGATAACATACCAAGCTATTTACTGGTCAGAATGAAGCACCAGGCTGACATAATGGTTAAGGTGTTTACTTAATGGATACAAGGTACAGGGTTTGATTCTCACCACTGGTTAGATAGGCTTAAATGACCTGCAAAGACAGCTAGCCTAGTACTTAACTATGAGCCTGTGGTCAATAACACCTATCAAACCTCCTCCTTAAACTATCCTACCACTGTGAGTATGTGCCAGAAGCCAGGAAAATGTTTGTTCCATTCTACATTGGAAACCTTGCCATGGACCCTGGTGGCAATTGTCCTGTAGGCCTCACCAGAATAATTTGCAGGATGATGGAATATATCATCATAGACCTCATAAACAAGCTATAGGGTCCTAAGACCCCCTAGACCCTAACTGATATGGCTTTGCAAAAGGTTGGTCATGCCTAGTAAACCCAAAATATGTCATGAAAGAGTTAAAGAAATACTAGAGAATGGCAACTCTGTACACACAACCCACCTCAATTTAGTTAAGGCTTTTGACTCTATACCTCACTCTGGTGTCATCAACAAACTGGTTAAACTCAGTTAAATCTGTATGTAACCCTTTTGTTGCCAACTATCCCAGTGACAGATACCACTCTATTACAGTTGATGCTACACTATCCTCCAAGACTGTTCTCATCAGTGGTGTACGTCAGAACTCTGTTTTGGGACCATTTCTGTTTGGCATCTACTTTACTCATTTCATTTCTAACAATACAGATCTCTGGCTGATGAGGCTCATAGATGTTTTTATTTTTATTAATCATTTGATTTGTACATTTTAAATAACAATCAAACATTAGCATTACAACTGCCTTCAAATTAACAATGAAAGTATGCAGTCATTTCACATACTTATTTAATTAACAAAAATAATATCAATAGTTATTCTAATTAGCATACCTTAAGGAAATCCCACCCTAACCTCACCCTTTAAAAATATAAAGGGTCAAAACAGCTGAAAAATTGTCTCCAAAATTGCACCCACTCATTTATTTTCCAGTCAATAAAACGCCTTCACCTTTCTCCATACTCTGTTTACATCTAGTTTCTTTTCCCCACTTTCCTATGTGTGCAGTAATCTATGGCAGAGCCTAATGTTATTTTTCCTAAATCACACTCCTTCCAACCATTCCCAGCCTTTCCACATTTTGGCTACATAGCTTCTGACCCATTCCCCTAATATCAGTATTATACTTTTTGCAGATCCATTCCAGCCTTTTTTTGTCTGCACCTAAACCAAAAACACAAAATTTCCAGCTTCTAGGAACTTGCTTGTCAAAAATTACTTGCCACTCATAAATTACATTCATCCTGTAGTGTTGAATATCCCCACATCCCCAAAACATATGCAGCCTTCCAGCTTGTATCTGGCAATACCTCTTGACACTTTCCCTCAACAATTCCAAAATCTCTCAATAATTGGAAGGGAGTTCTGAACCACTATACAGCCAGCACATGTGGAGATAATACAAACCTAACAATATATTTAAATTAGCCCCTATCCTAATTCAACACAACCATTCCTTTTTGGAAAACTAGATTCCTTCAATGTCTTACCACCTTACTTTTAGCTTGCCCATCTCTTTTCCCTACTTATGTTTTCTGACCACCTCATAAAGCATACTGCAAGTTACTCTTTCTTTAACACAATCAACCTCATTAATACAGAACTCCATTCCCCATTAACCCAGCTGTTAAATATAACACCCAACCCTAGTGTTTGTGTCCAGGGCTTCACTGCCTGCTTTACCTGCTCAAATTGAAGTCAAGACCCTGCTGGTAACCGATATCTAAATTGATAAAAGGCACCCTTTTCCTACCACTGCAACAAGTTTTTAACCATCTGTAATTCATAGATGATTTTTAGCATGGAGCCATCATCAACTTCCTTAAAGATACTCATATCATCCTAGGCAAACTCATCATGTAAGGATCATGGTTTACAGCTGAATACCAAAAGGTACATCATACAGTTTTGAAAAGAGGAACTCTCACTCACCTATCATATAGACAACACTGCCATTAAAATAGACATTGTCATTAAGACCTAAGCACCTTCAAGATAACATACTGTCCTATGACAATATATGCAATTTCCTAACTTCTCTGTAGCCAGGCTGGTGAATATGGGCATCTTGAGACAATATAGCAATTGTCTCATGTTTAGTGAAAACCACTTAATCCTTAAATAAACAGACACAGTATGCAAGAGGTGTACTTGCACAATGACACTGGAAGCTAAACTCTCGCATACAAGTGTACATTAGGTCATCAAAACCATGCACCCAGCACAGATATAAACTAATGTATGCTAAGGCACTTAAAAGGCATTTTCCTAAACATTGAAGATTGCATAGACCACCCGCTGTCAAAGCTATGCCACAGCAAGCCCAAAGGCACTCAGAAAAAACAACACCTAACACGACACATACTGTCACTCTCAGTGGAGCCCCAAATACTAAGCCCCTAAAACAAGCAAATACCCCCTCCAGGACTCTGTCATAGGGGACTCCATTGTAAGATATACTGATGCCCCTCTAATCAGGCTGATCAGGAAAAAGATAACTGTTAATTGCTTACCTAGTGCTAGAATAAGCCGAATCATCCATGCACTCAAGGCATTACACCACAGGTACAGGTATGATTCCATCATAGTCCTTGTAGGAGTAAATAACCTAGATGTACCTCCCTGGACTATATGAAAAGAGACATTATAGAGCTTTCAAACTATGTGTCTCAGACTGTTATAAGCCTAGCACTGAGCAGCATATTACCATCACTGAGGATGATGCCACAATATGAGCAAAAAATGATTGATTTCAGCAACTGTCTGTCCTTCTGGTGTCATTCTAAGAGGATTCAATGTTTGTCAGCTTGGGAGGACAGGGTTAATAGACCACTTTACTTTGCTAAGATGGGTCTGCACCTCCCCTCTCTAGGCCTACAGATACTATCTAAATCTTTATCCGCGTCATAGCACCTTTTTTAGACAGTGCCAAATTAATAAACCTACTGAAATAGCAAACTTAACTCAACTGAACCTCAAGTTGTTACTGCTTAATACCAGGAGCCTAAAAAAAAAAAAAAAAAAAAAAAAAAACTTCACTCTCTCCAAGCCCTCCTCATGCTCAAGAATATAGACTTCTGTGCGGTTACTGTAACATAGTTTAAAGCAGAAGAGAGTACCCCAGCAGTACAAGGTTTCATTGCCTTCCACACTTTTAGGCCAGTAACTGCACAGAAAAGGGGCTAAAGGAGGAGGCATCGCAATATACATCAATAACAAGCATACCTCTATGGTGGTTAAACAGGATAACACACTGGATTTCCTCCACTTGCAGATCACCATAGGCAAAATCCTGTACCATATCCAAGCCGACTATAGGTCATCCTCCATGTCCAAAGAAGCTCACAATGCATACTTGGACCTACTGGAGTCTCTTACTATCCAACCTAACACACTACTCATGGGAGACTTTAATTACCCCTCTATAGACTGAGAATCTTACACAACCTTGATTCTACAGGCAGAGAGATTTCTGAACTCCGCAAATACAAATACTCTTGACCAAATAGTGAACACTGCCACTAAAGGCTCCAACATACTAGGAAATTCCTGCACCCTCCAACTCCATGCCTCATCCTCCCTGGTAAGATCCAAACATAGACCTGTCTCCTTCAAAATCAAAATCAACTACATGATCCCATTAAAACCAGTAACAGGAACTATTCTAAGGCAAATTGCCTTCTACTAAGTGATGGATTGTCAAAATTCAATGCCCCTCCAAACCCTGAGAACACAGCAGCCTATGCTGAATTGCAGTCAGAAACTCTGCGCAACCATGTCAACTTCTGCATAGAGGCTGCTGCACCTACGAGAAGTAAGCCCTGTATTAGCCTAGAAACAAACCATCCTGGTGGCATCCAAAATTAAACAGTATATACAGCAAAATGAAATAAAATTATGGCAAAAATCAGGAAGGGTAATTCCCATAAAAACAGAAATTCTCTCATCAAAGTAAATAGGCAACTAAGAAGGCTAATTAGGTAAATCAAAGCCAACTTTGAGGTTAAGATAGCCTCTAAGATGAAAGATAGCAATAAAGCCTTCTACAGCTATGTCAGAAACCTCAAGGGTGGCACACAGCAATGTGCTTAACTGGTGGTTAATAGTGTCACATCCACTGAGCCTGGCAATATAGCAAACCTGTTAGCGGGCAAATCAATTCCAACTTTACTCCCCTCTCCCCCCAAACATGCCCTCATAAATACCCTCAAACATCACCCAGCTATAACTAGGGAGCATGTACTGGCTGTACTCATTAAAGCCAAGAATATGGTTTCAGTGGGCCCTGATAACATCTCAGAATGTCTCATGAATAGTCTAAAATATGATTTATGAGGACCCCCTGGAGTCATTATTTAACTATAGTCTTAAAAAAGATTTTGTACGACATAAATGAAGGACTGCAATGGTCATCCCTCTTCATAAGCGAGGGCCTTCAATAAATAGTAAAAACTAAAGACCCATTAGTCTGACTAGTGTTATTTGCAAAGCCATGGAAAAATTATCAAGGAAATTATCAACAAGGACATAGGAAACCTCCAGACACTGGATCCATCCTAGTTTGCCTTTGTCAAAGTTAGGTCATGTTTACTGAATCTGGTGGACTTTTTTGAAAAAGTCACTAAGGCAATGGATGAGGAGAAAACGGTGCATACTTCCTACTTAGATCTGGCTAAAGTATTTGATACAATACCCAATGCGAGCATTGTCAACAAACCTATGGAACTAAGTATAAACTTCTTTATAACATGCTAGCTAGCTATCAGATAGGATCTAGAAGGTTAGAATCAGTGGGGCCACATCCACAAAGAGGCCAATCACCAGTGGAGTCCCCCAAAGTTCTGTTCTGGGCCAACTCCTCTTTGGCATGTACTTCACAGATGTCAAAACCAATATCAAAGGCCTTTGGCTGACCAAATTTGCAGATGATTGCAAATTGGGAGCAGTCATTGAATCAACCAAGATGAGAACACCCTTCAGGCAAGACAAATGCTTGGTGCAAGGGCCATGGCTTAAAACGCAGTACCAAGAAATGCATTATAGTATCTTTTGGGAATTCTACTGCCATATAACTACATCATCAATAAAACATCCTTAAAGGTTGATTCACTAGTCAAGGATCTAGGAACTCATGTGTCCAAGGTAGTAAGAAAATCCTTCTAAGTTACTCAACGTATAAGCAAGAGCATGACATCCATGTCCAGGGAGGTCATCATACCACTGTACTCGGCCCTCATCAGACCTATTACAGATTATAATGCCCCCTTCAGTATGTACCTGATCAGATACGTGCAGCAGCTGGAACATCCACAAAGGTTCCTTTTAAAAAAAATACAGGGAATAAACACAATGTCCTTCACCAATTGCCTCTAATCCCTGTCTCTTTAATCGGTATCATACAGACTTCTGAGAGGTGATCTTTGCCTGGCATACAGGGCACACCTGGACCCTGGTTTGCCTGGCATACAGGGCACACCTGGACCCTGGCTTGATGAACCTTTTGCACATCTGCAAAATAAACAGCATCTGAAATTCTAGATTAAAAGATCTATATTTTGCTTGTGACATAATTAGGATGTGTTGGAGAGACATATATGTTTTTCAGACAATTCCCATTCTTTAGAACAGACTCCCTATCCACGTGAAGCAGAGTTTCTCCCTACCTCTTTTTAAGCAAAACTTGGACAAATGGATGGATAATTGGAAGTTCACCCATGATTTAGCTCCTATGTCTCTGCTGGACAGAGGCAGTCAGTCAATCAGCACCTATAGGTTCATAGGTTCATAGGTGTGTACTAAGGTAATGGCCTTGGAGCCTTTACAAGCCTAGCCCATAGGATTACCCTGGCATTGTGCCACCTGACCTTAGTTCCCAGTGCCTCTGCCGAGTAGAGCCGTTGGAGTGATTCCTGGGGTGAATTTTCTATTTCCCATCCACTCATCAAGAGTTATCTTGAAGAGGGTCAGTGAGGTGCTCTGTTTGACATGTTTGGGAAGTCTGTTCCATAGCATGAGCAGTCTCTGGGTTATGAACCTGTCCCTCCAGCTTGTTCTGTTGATTGTGGTAATGAGGTTGAGGTCTCGGGAGTGTGTGGTGTGGAGGGATTGTGATTTCTTTAGATGTAGCATTTCTAACAGAGCTGGATCAGACATAGCTTTGTAAATCAGGAAGAGATCGCCTCTAAGGAGGCGATATGAGACAGAGAATAGTTGGTGTTTTTTGAGTCTGTCCATATAGGACAAGTGTTTAAGGTCTAGGATCCTCTTTGTGAGGTACTTTTGCAGCCTCTCCAGTTGCTGCAGGTGTCTAGTGAAGTACATGCCAAACTGTCCATTGTACTCAATGATTGGCCTAATGAGGGAAGAGTAGAGGGAGACAATGCCCTCTTTCTTCCTGGATGCAAAACCCTTAGTAATGAGATTTGCCACATAGAAGGACTTTCTGACCACAGTGGCAATGTTTTTTATTTATTCATTTATTTTACATTTGTTGACCGGGCTAGTCTAACTGGATATATTTCCATTTTCAGTAGAGGCCCGGGGAGAAAAGCTCCAACATAGTATAAACAGTATTATGCAATTATATAACAAAAACAAGTACAAAAACAAGTAAAAAATGTGGTGATCAAAAGAGAGGTTCCTGTCAACCTATGTTCCCAGATCTCTTATAACGCCTTCTGTGTTCAGTGGACTACCATCGATGTGGTAATTCATGGGAAATTGTTTTTTCCCAAAGGGGATGACATTACATTTTTTGGCATTGAGCTTAAGGCCATGGTTCTGACACCAGTCATTGGTTTCAGTGAGGCCTTTCTGTAGGATGTCAATATCACTTGGGGAGTTAATAATAGCTCCCAACTTGCAATCATCTGCAAACTTTGTCAGCCAGAGTCCCTTCATGTTGGCCTGGACTTCAGAGAAGTAGATACCAAACAGGAGAGGACCCAGGACCAAACCGTGTGGGACTCCACTTGTAACTGGTCGGCAGTCTGACTTGGAGTCAGCTACTTTCACAATGTGGGTTTTATCTGTGAGCCAGTTTGCAACCCACCTAGTGATATAGGGGTTGATGCCTAGCTTAGTGAGTTTTTCTATGATTCCTGAGTGGGTAATGGTATCAAAGGCTTTGGCCAGATCAAGGTAGGCTGTATGAACCACCTTGCCATCATCCACAGCTCTGGTGACTGACTCAAAGAAGTCAACCAGGTTGAGCAGGCATGCTCTACCCTTCACAAAACCAAACTGTGTGGGATCCAGAGTTTGGAGATTCCCTATATCCTTGTTTATTAAGTCCATGATGATGTGTTCCATAGCTTTGCATATCAGACTCGTCAAGCTAATGGGGCAATAGTTCCCAGGGTTTGTAGTCACTCCTCCTTTGTGGAAAGGGATAACTGTAGCAGTGCGCCATTCAGTAGAGACAAAATCTGAGGTGAAGTTGTGGTTGAACAGGGCACATAGGTGAGGTGCCAGTTCACTCTGTAGTTCATGTAGAACACAGCCAGGAATATTGCCAGGTCAGATAGAAGCTGTATTCTTGGCCTTGGACAGTGCTGTTTTAATCTGTGCAGCAGTAATACTGGGTGCCTGGCAATCTACTGGTATTGTGATTGGTCCTTTGGTGGGGGAGAGAGGGGTAAAGTTGGCACTGAATCTGTCGGCCCATATATTGGCAATATATGTTGGCTCAATATAGGAGGTACCATTGTGCAGTAGCTCAGAACAAATTTGGGTATTGCCGTGGAGATTCTTTACATAACTATAGAAAGCCTTCTGATTGCCTTTACTATCTGCTGCAATTCTGTTTTCATAGCTAGCTTTAGAGGATTTGATGAGGGATCTAAACTTTTTGTTGAGGCTGATAAGGGAGTCTTTCCAGTCTTGGGACTTCACCTTATTCCGCATTAGTTTCTTCCTTCTGTTGTAGAGTTTGCTTATGCCAGGGGACCACCAGATCACCTTTTTTTGGAGGAAAGTGTCTTGGTTGTATTGGGTATGGCAAGATCCATGCATTTGTGTACGTGTTCGTACAGTGTATTGGTGTATGATTCATCAGTCATGCATCTATTTTCCATTGACATGGGTGCCATAGCCACCTCTGTTTTTAGGAGCCCAAAGTAAGCTTTGGAGAAGTTTTTCATGGTGGTTACCTTTGTGAGATGGGTGGAAGGGATGTGGGTTTCCAAAGTGATTAGTTTGTGGTCAGATCTAACCAGGGAGGAGTTGACTAATGGTGTAGAGCAACGGTCACCCATGTTAGTAATGACCAGGTCAAGGATGTTGCTACCTCTAGTGGGGGTAAGAATGGTCCTGGTCCAGGGCATTGGAATTAATGAATTCCAGGAAACATTGGGCAAGTGTATTGGTACATAAGTAGTTTTCCCAGTTAATGGGGGGGTAGTTGAAGTCGCTCAGTATGAGAGGGTTAGGTTGGACCCTAATATTCTCCAGGGTGGTTAAGAATGTGGAGTGTGAGTCTTGGGACATGGTTGGGGACCTATAGCCAGCTACAACCTGAATCGCTGTCTTACCCAATGTTAGCTGCACCTGAAGTATCTCTGATGCGTTATATCAATCAAATTTGTGGGTCATGTTTGGATTGCATGGTTAAGCTTATATGGGCCCTAGTGGTCATTAGCTTAATATTCACCTTTGAACCTATGAATCTATGACCACTACATGTCCCCTGCCATTAGGAGAGCCATACACTTCACCTAACTTATCATTAAGGACATTTCCTCTTAATCAAGAGAGGTCACTATTCTTCTCTACTCATCAGTCATTAGGCCCCATATTCGAATATATTGTCCTCTTTGATATGTGCCTGTCCAAACACCTAACCAAACTTGAAATAAACTAATGGTTCCACCCTCAAAAATATCATGAATATGAGCTCTCTAGTTTATCCAAAGCACCTAAAACCTCTGTTTCTCTTCTCTGTAGAAGTAACACACATACAGCCTCAAGAAGCCTAAATGTATATTACAACATAAATAGCACTTGTTGACATGACAGATCTCTTCCAAAGAAACCTCAATCTCTACAAAAAGCTCCTGATTTCTGTAAAACAATGTATGTCCTTTAATATCTTCAAATTTATCATAGTCACATGAATGGGAAACTGAAAATTTGTCCCAAGCCTCACCCCTTATTCCTTATGGATGAGAAGAGTGACTAGTTAGGTAGATTAGTAGGACTCCAGTGGCTAGACTTTAAAAGGCTTAACTGGTGCACTACCTAATGGTAACCTGTGAAACAATGAACATAGAAACAGTTATAATGTGTTCTAATCTAGAACAAAATAACTATAACTAATAGTTACATTTAGAAGTGTGTTTTCAAATCTTTACTATAAATATTCCCTTTTCTGTATTCTTTCTATCTTTCTATGTTTTCTTGCATGATATGAATAAATATGTATATATAGCAACATGTGTGCTACTAATGGTGCCTATGAAGGCACAGCCTAGGTCATAAATGAAAAAGGTCCTTGGACTAGTCCATTTACCTGGTTGACAAAAGGACAAATAAAAATAGTAAACACATGAGGATCCACAGGCCGAGGTAATACAAGGTAGTGGATAAAGGAAGTACAGCATGATTAGCTTGGCAGCATCAGACTAAGAACAATAAGTAATACCAAAAACATAAGTCAAGCGACTGGAATGGCAAATACCCAGCTTAGGTCACAGCTACATAGACATTACTGAGGATGAATTCTGTTACTCCTCAACTTATCACTGAAGATCATTTACTGAATGTGCTAAACAGCACCAAAAATGCTACCTTCCATGGGACCTGACAATATACCAAACTACATAATTAATAGTGATAAACATGTCCTTGCAGACCTACTAATTAAACTGTTTGATTTAAGTTTAGCTTCTCGCTTCATCTCTGATCAGTGATACATTGTAGTGGTGATGCCCCTCCACAAAGATGGCCTTACAACTTAGCGTGGTAACTGCAGACCTGTCAGTCTTATAAGCCATATCTGCAAAGCCATAGAATGCATTCTAAATGGCCTCACATTTTGGCTTTGTGAAAAGCAGATACAGTCTACTGAACCTGGAAAACTTTTTTAAAGGGATATAGAGGCTGTAGACAGTGGCCATGTTGGTACACTTGGTAAAGCTTGCCTTGATGATGCTCTTAACACCATTCACAGTGCTGGCATCATACAGAAGCTAGGTGCTTTAAAAAAAATCAAACTATATGTAGTACGATGGATAGTAAACTGTCCAAAAGACAGGACCCACACAGTGCGAACTGCAGGTGCTTCATTAGAAAGCATGAATGTGACCAGTGGTGTCCCACAGGGCTCAGTTCTGTGACCTCTCCTTTTTGGCATTTTTGGCTCAGATATCCAAGCAGACAGCCACAAACTCTGATTAAGAAAGTTTGCAGACAACGGTAAACTGGCTGTTATTATGAAGTCACCATCTGACACCTAAAACCTCCAGATAAAGCTCATCTTAGTAAACTCGTGATGTACTTAAAATGGGGTCAGGGACCTAATAGCTTGGGTTGATAATTCTCTCTTATCTGACTATTATTTATAATGGTTGTCAGGAAGTCCTTCAGTTTAGCATAGCTAAATACCAAATGAATATCACCATGGTCAAAAGACATGATCACTGCCTTATGCTCAGCTATGATAAGACCAGTTACTGGGCACAATGCACCTTCAGGGATATATCAAACTAAACATCTCAAACAAATAAAAAGATCACAAAGGTCCTTGAACAAAAAGATAGATGTAAAGTGTCTGAGCAATCAAGACAGCTTGGAAGTTCTTTCAATTTATTGTGTCTAACAGACTTTTGAGGGGAGATCTTTGTGTCTCTTATCATGGCATTGGAGATCCAGTTGTCCTGGAACTCCTGTATCTCTGTAATTCCTATGACTCCTCAAATTATAGAACCAGAGACTTAAATCTTCACCACTGAACAATAAGACAGAGTGAAGGCAGGTTTATAACCATACCTCTCAACTTACAGACATTGAAAATGGGCAAATGCCCTTGAAAAAATAGGTATATCCAGCTAAAAATCTGGAAATCTAATTAGCATAACATTTGAATACCAAATAGCACATAAGTCGTCCCACATCCAGTAGAAATGTGAAATGCTCTTCAAAAACACATAAAAAAAAAGAAAGTGACAAAAAGGATGGAAAAATATATGCACATTATCAAAGAGAAAGTATAAAATCTGTAGCCTTTAGTGAAGTGCATTGCAAAAGTCTAGCACACAAAATCATTTATTTTTGCTTTCATAAAAAGGGAGACGGGAGATGTGTATAGTCTTTTTTTTAATTGTTTCCATATGTTGGTCATGTAGTGTGGTTTTCTGTATACTAGACAGTTTCAAAAATGATGTGCAATGAGGGAATTCAGAAAATTGTGAAAATGGGTAATTCAAGCCTTTAAATTGGGGCATACTTCCAAAAGTAGGGATATCCTGGGTAGGAGTAACTCAGGCCTGAAAATAGAAACAATCATCCAAAACAGGGACATTTGTGAAGTCTGTTTATAACCCAGTACATCCCAAACCTCTTGAATAAACCTCCCCTATATGTTAAGCAGTGCGACTCATTATGTTTCTTTAAACATAATCTAGATGACTGGATGGGTTTTTCACAAATTTACTCCAGAATGGACTGGTATTGCAATACCACAGAAAGGAGGTGCAGTTTAGCAAAGGCATTGGCAAGGCATAAATGGTCATAAGACTCAATAGTCTTGGAATATCTTTGAATTCCTGAGGTACAGGAATGAATTATGAGGTAAAACAAAAGAACTGCATTGGCAAATATTTGCAATTCATTCCTGCCCTTGAACTGTAGTCATCACTGGTGTAATTCTGATTAGCCAGTCTTGTAGATTTTAACATCTGCTACTTGCAGGGAGCTGTTTTTTACAATACACTGCGAGGGATACAAGCATTGCAGTTTAACTTCTGAACCCAGTAACAACTGTGTTGTCAGATATTCTGTGGTTTTACCTCACGATTCATTCCTGCACCTGGACTGCAGTCACTGGTGTTACAGGTTAGTCACTCTTCAAACAGAATTTTTATTTTTGGAGGTAGTTATTGGAAAGTGTCCTGCTTTAAGTTTGAATCTGGTATTAAGCTTAAGGATTTATTGTAGTTAGACGCATAGCTAATAAAGATGTGTGAATTATAAGTTCTTTACTAAGCCACTACAAACTTTAGCTTTCTAGTTTACTGATCTAAGACCGCTATGTACAGTGAATGAATTTAGTGCTTTTGCCATTAACTGACTTTATGAAAAATGATTACCTAGACATGTCAATATTTTGGATACTTCAGTAGGTCTTTGTCTGGAACTATAAATGGAAATGCGTTGCATGTGAGAAAATGAAAAAAAAATAGTGTATTTTAAATAGCAACAGAAGACATATTACTGGTGATTGTAAGTGTGAACAATCACATGTAAATGGAATCATCCATCAATGACTTGATTTTAGACTATCAGGCATTAATAAAATCTGTTTCATTAGTTCAGATTCAGACTCAAAGCCCATCATTTGAACAAGGACTTGAGATTTGGAATTGCTAGGGATCATACAAGTTCCATACAAATGGAAAATTACATAATAATGTAGAACATGGATATTCCTTTACTAAGAATGATGTCCAGAGCAACGTTAAACTCCTGGCTACAGGTGCTAAAATTGGAAGCGTAGCTAAAATGAAAATTTTCATAAAGGGTAATTTGCTTAATGCAAATGTGAAATGTCAACAGAATTTAACAATCCTAGATAGTGTACATACTCACATTAATGAGAGTGTCAATCTACAAACCAACCAATTTAAGCATCTCTGACTGAAATTAAAAAAAATAAAAAACTGGGGGCAACCCTAATATACACTAAATGGAGAATGCAAGTCAAAGCTCAAAATTAGATGTTGTAAGTAAGAAATGGAAGAAGAAAAAAGATTCAAAAACACTCAAAAAGAAATATTTAGAAAAGTAGGAGACATCTGTGATGAAGTTAAGACAAAACAAAATTAAAATTCTTTAATGTTGTCTGTTGTTCAGGAAATGGGTTTTAGCCTGCATAAATCATGAAGAGATAAAAGTGCAACCACAGGAGGTAGAACAACCTGTATAAGAAGCAAAAAAAGGACAAGAAATGAATTTAATCAACAATTTAACTGTGAGGGAAAATGCAAATATATCTGCATTAAATAGATTCAGTGTTGTATAGGGTAAATCCTCCATTATGGCCCAGCAACTCAAGTTTGATTAGTATCTTGTGTGTTTGATGGAGCTGGTAATGGAGGATGGGTATGTCCATCCTGGGGTGGAAGGCAGAGCAGGGTGCAGTAAGATACACATGACTAGCTGGTAATGGAGAATGGGTATGTCCATCCTGGGGTGGAAGGCAGGTCCGGGTGCAGTATGATACACATTTCTGGCTGGTAATGGAGGATGGGTATGTCCATCCCGGGGTGGAAGACAGGGCAAAATACAGTAAGATACACATGTCTATTTGGTAATGGAGGATGGGTATGTCTCCCCTCGGGTAGAAGGTGGGGCAGGGTGCAGTAAGATGCACACGGCTAGCTGGTAATGGAGGATGGGTACGTCTATCCTCGGGTGGAAGGTGGGGCAGGGTGCAGTAAGATACACATGGCTAGCTGGTAATGGAGGATGGGCACGTCTACCCTTGGGTGGAAGGCGGAGCAGGGTGCAGTAAGATACACATGGCTAGCTGGTAATAGAGGATGGGTATGTCTACCCTCGGGTAGAAGGTTGGGCAGGGTACAGTAAGATGCACATGGCTAGCTGGTAATGTAGAATGGGCATGTCTGCCTTGGATGGAAGGCAGAGCAGGGTGCAGTAAGATGCACATGGCTACATTCTCTCTGAGAAGTAGTAATGCAAATATGCATCCTAGGGGTAGAACTTCTCCTCACCAAGCCATTGCTTGGTGGTAGCTTTCATAGTAAGCATATAAAACAAGTTGCACTAGCAAGAGGAAGACATCATGGGCTTCCATAGGTTCATAGGTTCATACTAGGCTATCTGCCCTAGGGCATTTATAAGCATAGCCAGAGTGTGTTTGGCTTTCGCCACCCATTTTAAATTAATTTTGCTATGCCCTTTTTCGAGGTTAGTATACTGTGCCTCTGTCTAACAGTGACACAGAAGTGATACCCGGGGTAAACCTACGATCTCCCATCCACTCATCAAGATTCCTCTTGAAGAGAGTCAATGAGGGACTCTGCCTAACCTGGACTGGGATTTTATTCCGGAGTGAAGGGAGCCTCTGGGTTATGAATCTGTCCCTCCAGCATGTCCTATTTATTTTAGTGCTGAGGTTCAAGTCTCTCAAGCACATAGATCGATGGGATTTGGATTTTCTGAGGTGCAACATGTCCAATAATTCCAGGTTGGACATGGCTTTATACGTCAGGCACAGATCGCCTCTGAGCAGGTGGTATGCCACTGAGTAGAGCTGGAGTTTCTTTATATGGCATCTGTTTGAGCCCTTTGATCCTCTTGGTGAGGTACTTTTGGGGTCTTTCCAGTTGCTGCAGGTGTCTGGTAAGGTACATCCCATAAGAGGCATTGTACTCAATTATGGGCCTGGTGAGGGATGAGTAAAGAGGCACGATGACCTCCCCTGATCTAGATGTGAATCCCTTCATGATTAGGTGGGCTATATAAAATGTTTTTCTAACCACTTTGGCCACGTGGTTGTCAAAAGAGAGATTGCTATCAACTTGGGTCCCCAGGTCCCTAATTACGTCTTCCGTACTTAATGGATTACCACCTATGTGGTAATTTGTGGGCACTTTGTTTTTGCCAAAGGGGATGACTATACATTTTTTGGCGTTTAGCTTGAGGCCATGGCTCTGGCACCGGTTGTCTGTTTCTATGAGGCCCTTTTGTAGGATGCATGTGTCGGCTGGAGAGTCGATTATGGCACCCAGTTTACTGTCATCTGCGAACTTGATCAGCCACAGTCCTTCCGTGTTGGCCTATACCTCCAAGAAATATATACCGAACAAGAGAGGTCCCAGGACTGAGTCTTGTGGGACGCCACTTGTAACTGGTTTGGAGTTTGACATGGCTCCAGCAATTCTAACCATGTGGGTTCTGTCCTTGAGCCAGTTTGCAACCCATCTAGTGACATAGGGGTTTATATTTAAGCTGGTGAGCTTATCTATAATGCCTGAGTGGGGTATTGTATCGAAGGCTTTTGTGAGGTCCAGGTAGGCTGTGTGGACCACCTTCCCCTCGTCAATGGCCTTGGTGACTGTTTCAAAGAAACCAACCAGGTTTAAGAGGCAGGATCTGCCCTTTAACAAAGCCAAACTGGGTAGGATCCAGTGTCTGTAGGTCGCCAATATCTTTATTTATGAGGTCCATGATGATCCTTTCCATAGCTTTGCAGACCAAGCTAGTCAGGCTTATGGGGCGATAGTTTCCAGGATCCGTTGAGGCACCACCTTTGTGGAGAGGGACCACTGTTGCTGTACACCACTCTTTGGGTACATATCCTGTAGTAAGGCTGAGATTGAACAGTAGTTTTATGTTTGGGTTTAGCTCTTCTTGGAGTTCATGTAGGACACAGCCCGGGACACCGTCTGGTCCCATTGATGCTGTGTTTTTTGCTTTGGAGAGGGCGGCTCTTACCTGAGCATCTGAGATGTCAGGGGGGCAGAACTCTGCTGGGATAGATATTTGCCCTTTTGGTGGGGGGGGGGCATTTGCACTGAACCTGTCAGCTAGGATGTTGGCAATGTCTGTGGGTTCGGTGTATTTTTTGTCATTTTGGACTAATTCTGAGCATATCTGGGAATTCCCACCCAGGTTCCTAACATAACTAAAGAAAGCCTTGTGATTATCCTTAGTGTCCTGTGCAATTTTTCTCTCGAAGCTGGCCTTAGACGATTTTATGAGTGCCCGTAGTTTTTTGCTAATACTGATCAGAGATGCCTTCCCTTTTTGGGATTTTGCTCTATCATGTAGTAGCTTCCTCCTTCTATTGTATAGTTTGTTTATGGTTGGGGTCCACCAGACAGGATGCCTGCCTTTGGAGGATTGTGTCTTGGTTTTATTTGGGATTGCATGATCCATGCATTCCTGAAGGTGTTCATAGAATGCATTTATAAAGGATTCTGTGGTCTGGGCCGTATTTTCCACAGGCCCAGGGGCTTTGAAGGATTCCACCTCGGTTTTGTGGAGTGTGAAATTTGCTTTAGAGAAGTTTTTCACTGTGGTTTTCTGGGCAGGGGGTGGGGTCGGGATGTGAATATCCAGTGAGATTAGTTTATGGTCTGATCTTACCAGTGAGGGATACACTTCTGGTCTGGAGCATAGAGTCCCCATGTTGGTAATGATCAGGTCCAGCATGTTTCCTCCTCTTGGAGTGGTAACAGGTTGTTCCACAGCATTTGAGTTTATAAATTCTAGGAACCTTTGGGCTAGGGTGTTGGAGCTAAAGTAATGCTCCCAGTCTATGTTTGGGTAGTTGAAGTCGCCCAATATAATGGTGTTTGGAGAGACCTTCATATTTTCCAGTGTTCTCAGGAAGGTGGAGTGGGGTTCCTGGGTTTGGGAGGGTGGCCTGTAGCAGGCTATAAACTGGAAGGCAGTTTTACCCATAGTTAGTTGCACATGGATAGTCTCTGATGCTTGGTGCTATGCCACCAACCTGGAGTTGTGGGTATCTTTGATGAATATTGATATCCCCCTCCTTTTGTGGTTCAGTCCAAGTTTTGGGGCCGAAAAGCATGGTATGAGGTATAACCTGGTAGTGCTGGGGTGCTCTTGGGAGCCTTGAACCAGGTTTCTGTTACTGAACAGATATCGATGTTCTCCATGCTAAGGAGAGTTTCGAGTGCGTGCATCTTGAGGTTTAGACTTCTGGTGTTGAGTAGCATTACTCTTAGTTTCTTATCCCTTGTGATACCCATGGAGGTGAGTTTATCTTTTGTGCCTTGCCTAAAAAAGGCACTATGGGGCTGGCAAGAGCCTTTGCCAATATCCAAAAGCCCAGGGGTGATAGGTGCAAGCCGTCCCTAGTGAAGCATCGGGGCTTGTCGAGCATGTCATCCCAGGCTGACAGACATTGTATCCCCTTTGAATGACACCAATACTTAAGCCAATTGTTGAAATTGATCATCTTTTCTTCATATTGTGGCATCATTCTTGGTGAGGGTAAGATGTTACTCAAGGTCTGGGTCATACCGGCCTGGGCTACATGCTCAGAGAGCTCCTCTATGTCTCTTTTCATGTAGTCCAGGGAGGTACATCTCAGGTCATTCACACCAGCATGGACAATGACTGAGTCATATTTGTACTTGCCTTGGAGTGACCTGAGTGCTTCTGTTATGTGGCGGATCCTAGCACCCGACAGGCAGCTCACCGTGACCTTCTCCTTGTTCAGCCTGGTGAGCGGGACATCAGTGTGCCTGACGATAGAGTCACCTATTACAAGTGTATCAGGTGTGTTGTTTAGCCTTAAGGGCTGTGACTGTTCGGCACACTGGTTTTGTGAGCTATGTGTTGCATGTGTTTTGTTTTGGGGTAGTGGTTGCTTGGGTGTCTGCTTTGGAGGTCTCTGCTGCTTAGGCAGATTTTTATTTAGAGCCTCTGAGTATGTTTTTGTGTGTTTATGTGTTTGGTTTGCTGTCGTGGTAGGTCTATGTGAGACTGGAATTGTAGTGAGTGTGGTTTCCTTCTCCTCCTGACTGGTTACGCCAGTACTGAGTTGAGAGAGCTTAGCCTCCAGTTTGGCTATATTGTTGCATCTCTTACATGTGTTGGAATTTGTTGGGAGGAGGAGAGGGACATCTGTGTACATGAGGCAGTTGTAACATTGCCTCAAGATTCCCAGATTCACCAGCTGGACCGGAGAGGAGATTGACAACTGACCTTTGGACATGCTAGAATAGTATTGGGAATTCCTTTATAATTGAAAAAAAAGGGCCAATGGGGAACAAGGTACTCAAGGGGAGTTTGTGAGGGTGTAGTGCTTTTAATTTTTTAGTGCTGACTTATATAATTGCTTTAGTGAGCAAGTGCCAGGCTTTAGAGTAGGAATAGGGTGTTTATTATGAGAACTAGATTAGTTCTAAGGGAAAAAGTGAAGAGCAGATTTTGTGGAGCCAAGAAAGGTTCAAACCCAATTAAGCGGTGCTGCCTGATGCTACGCTATGTGCAAAATCGCGCAAAACCACGCTAAAGCGGGTTTTATACAGGGGGACTTGAAAGAGCTAGAAATTGGCCCAAAACGGCCAATAGACTACCAGATTCGTGTGCTGGGAACACTCCTCCAGGGATAGATAGGCTGCTCTAAGCTCCCCACTACCACTGGTGAACAAAGAAGCCTCCCTTTATCCAAGAAAGGAAATGGGCAACACAGGAACTTTCCAAAGGTCCAGAATACAGCAAAGCCTGTAATTGGACTACTCTAGGTCAGAAAAGGTGGGAAACAAGGATTATTTTTTTTGTTTTTTTTTTCTTTTTCTTTTTCTTACATGATGACATAAGAAACATATCCCCTCACCAATAAGGGTTAGACCATATACAAAAATGTCTTCATAGCCTAGATGCCAGTGATGCCACAAAGCACCCTTATGGCTGCCAGTGGACAGCTCTCACCCCAACACTGGTAGTTAAAGGACAACAATGGGATTCTTTTATTAAATGCTCAACGTCTCTGTCCCTTTTCTCCCTATTTATAGTCTCTGCTATAAAAATAGCAATACAGCATTTAAAATATTTTAAATTGGCTGTTTCCCTCCACTAGAACTGTACTTTACTGTACTGTGGCAGTTTCACTTTCAAAAAACATCTGCCCCACCCTGGAAAAGCTTGCTGCAGTCTCCATTTCATTGATGTCATCAAGGCCAATGAATATAGGTAGTTTTCTAGCCACTTCCCTCCCTAAACTGACATCACCATGACTGTCTTAAAAACCCACCAATGCTGTGGTGTCACAGCTCCCTGGTCCGTCCCCTACCCATACAGAAAGTAAAGCCTAGAACAAGGAAACAGTACATGAGTCAAATCTCCTGCTGTGAGCTGTCAATCACAGGAGGTAACTGTTCAAACTACCCTTAGCACTTTGACAGCTAGGGAAGTTAGGTGTGAAGGGGGGTGGGAGATGAGTCAAAGTAGGCTTCACAAAAAATGCAATTTAGCCATTCTAAAAGGAAATAGCAGTAAAAAGCACTTTGAAACTCTGATCTGTGACATTTACACCGTTTGTGTTTTAAATAGTCATTGAACAGCATGAAATGTTACTTAAAACTTACTGGCTGAAAGACAGCAGTATATGCTTGTAAAATTAGTGCAGTGACAGCAGCTTTAGGAAGAAAGAGGACTGCGTGATATAATTTTTCACAGATGAGCACTGCATTGCAGGATACCTAGAGAGGGACTAAACAGTCAGTATCACTTCAAGATGCCAGACCCCACGTAGTCAGACTCAGAAATTACATATAAAAATATTTAAAAACCTGTAAATAGTCCCAGAATGGTGTTAAAATGTAGCAAATGCCAAACCATGATGAAATAAGCATGTTTTTTGAGTCTGTGGGTGTGGTTCTCCTTTAAGTATTTCCAGTGTTCTGGGTAATGAATGGGTATGTCTGATGGTCGGGGGAGGGCTTGATGTCTGACAGGCACAGGGACTAAAAGGAAATAAAACAAGTATTTGAATTAACTGACATCATTGCTAATTTAATGGAGCAAGCAGTGAATTAGGGATAAGATTATGATTGGCTGACAAATTGACAACTTCTTTTATAACCTTAGATGAAAAAGGATTTTGCATCAAAAGTGTGAAAAAGGGCTTTCTGCAGTCCTTGAAGTACTAATAATAGAGGTCTCTATTATTAAGGTTATGGATCTTATGTATGTAAACAAGATAACCTTTACAGTGTTGTATGTCTTCCATGAGCTAAAATAACAGCTATTACAGAGGCTATAGTTAGAATATATTAATGGAAATAATATAAAGACATTATTATTGATCCAGGTAGGAAAGATATAAAATATAAAGGTTTCTCAAGGTATTTTTAATATTACCATCTCTGTTATCAGCTCTGGGGGACAGAGATACCGGTTCTTGCTTGGTTCACACCATTGCTCTAATGATAAGATCTCAGCTGAGATGTAGAGATCCAGCATAATGTATGCGTCTGTTGATAGGAAAATGCAGGGATGGCCTCCCAAACTGCTGATGGTAGATCCTACCAGCAAATATTGGGGTATCATGCATGCATTAACGGAGGGGGAATAGTTGGTGCCTGTGGTGAAGCAAGTGTTTGCTTCACCACCAGGGGTGATATTAGGCCATCAAAATGAAAAAGTGTTCTCATTGCCAGGATACCAGTGAGAGTGCAAACCATCATCAAGGTTGCCTGTCTGATGATCCTCTCAAACAGTAAAATGTCCATTGGAAAGAAGGCTTGAAGAACAGCAGGCATGAAGGCAAAACTCATAAAGAAATAAGTAAAATTCAAAGTTTTTGATATAGATAGAAGTATCTTTCAAAATCTGTGTTCTAGTACAGAGAAATTATGGTCACTGAAGTGAACTGTATTCTGGTTTGCTTGAAGGGTAGGTGCTTTACTGGGAATGGACCAGAGGTTGTAATTTTAGTTATTTAGAGAGGGGCTTCCTGACAAGTACAGGGAGGAGTGTTATTTTAGAAAGAAGTGATCCTAGGAGAAGGTCATCTATTTGCTGAATTGGCAATGACTTAGTCATTCTATGTAACAAATAATGGCGCCTATGAAAGGGGGCTATGGTTATAAATCCACAGATTTTTATCTGTGTGAGATTGAAGTAAAGTCATGTTCTTCTTGGAAGCTGAATATATTATAGGCAAGCTGAATCTGAGCAGGGATAAAACTAAACTATTTCCAGTTGCCATTGTAGCTTCAGGGCACAGGAAGTAAATAATATTTATGTCCAGAAAAGTATTTTTTTATTTTTAATTTGCAAAATGTGGATAGTCCTAGACATTTGAAGAATGTTGTTCGTTTAAGGACCTGGCGATTCTTTTAAAGGACAAGTGATATTTTTTTCTATTTAATCTGTAAATTTGTGGGGACTGTTGCCAGTTTCTGCTTAGTGCCAAATACTGACTGGCAATTGGCACAGGTGAGTAAGGCTATGAGCTGTCAGAAAAATTCTTTCATGCAGTGCAAGTTTGGATTCTTTCAGTCTTCCTTTGCCTGCTGTGTAGCTTTGAGCATGTCACATAACCAGATAGTGCTTTCGGGTAATTGCAGATTTAGGCTATGATTCTTAATAGTTTCCTGGACTGCATGTCTGATAACTGTGTATAATCGTAGCCTTGGTTTCATTCATGTTTATCAGAAGCTTCATTTCATGTAGTGAGAATCAGCCAAATGTAGGTCATTCTCTATTTTTTTACATTTGAGTGACATGACTAGATCTGTAGTTGACCATGCCATATGGATTTAACTTAATGGAAAGTAAAGCAGCCAATGGGAAGTTATTTATTTAATAAAAATAGAAATCAAACAGGTGCAATACCCGAGCCAAAGGAGACTATTTCGGTAATGGGCGAAGGTTTTGAAGACAGAGTTCCTGCTAAAACCTCAAAGTATCCAGTTGAAATGTAATTAGTGAACCATGGGGAAAGTTTTATGCTGAGGTCATAGCTGTACAAGACTTAATGTGTGGCCGTCAATAAAAACAATTCTGTCATTTTCCTTTAGTCTTTGCTTAATAAACTATCATAAATAAGATTCTAAAGAGCATTCATAGTACTACACACACCACAAAAGCCACACTGGTTCTTGATTTCTAAAGCATTTTTGAAAGTAACTGGAAAGTTGAGTACACAGATGTTTTTTCTACTGGTTTGACTAGTACTGTCAACACAGAAATTGGGTAAGGTCAGTTGTTGATTGTCTAGTAACTTTGGGAAGAGGTTTTATTAAGGAATTCTTCCAGATGGAAGCTATACTGTACTTCCAGATGAAAGTTACAGTACTATAACAGTACTAAACTAAAAACATGGCATATCAGGATGATTGTGTCATTCTTACAGGCTTTCATGAATCAATATTTAAGGCTGTTTGATCTTTTTGATGCATCAAGTAGTATTTTCTGCAGATATTCTGTGGCGTTTCTTTTAATATATGCCTGAGATCAAATTGATTAATGTAAGATGAAAATAGTGTATTTGGTGTGTTCCTGTATTAGAAAGTTGTAACAGTGGAAAAAGATTTGTAAACTTAGAGAAGTAATTGTCAGTGAGTAGGTCTTTTGAACAGGGAATAGTGCTCTAATTTCTGAGGTTATGTGTTTGAACTTCACCTGTTAAAATATAATGCTTTAATTCCAAAAAGATTTATGGTGGCATAGGACAGTAAATGTTGGATATGAGCAAATGTAACTTTATGCCTATACATAGTTTGGTTACAAAACAGTATGAACCTGCCATAGGTTTTGGAGTTGGAAATGTTTTTCCATTATGCCCTGGCTTCTTTGCTAACTGCTATTATATATTTTTTTGTTCATCCTTGCTGTCTTTTTCTGTCGTGTGTACTTAGAGAAGAATTTAGTTTGTAAGATAAGAAGCAGAATGTTTAGTAGTTTACCAGGCTGGTTTTGTTCTTTTTTTTTGTTTTTAAACAGCTTTATTGAAAACATTAATGTAATGAACAGGTATTTTGAAAACGATTGAATAAGTTGAATTTTTAAAGTACAATATTTAAAAAAGAAAATAATAATACAATAACTATAATAACAGAAATCTATATACAATGATGTTCACTATGCATCAAACAACACGATCAATTAAATTAATTTTTGCAGAAGAAACATAAAGATAAAGAATAAAGGATAAAAAAAGAAAGATTACTGCATTAATCATTTATCCAGTTCTTTAACTAATAATTCATATATATTTTCCCATTTGTAATATAAATTTGTATTCCTTGGAGATTTAGATTTGATAGTTAACATTTCTAACTTATATATTTCCAAGAGAAGACCTTTAAACTCTTTAGATGAGGAGGCTGGTTTTGTTCTTGACTATTCAGAATGGAGTTCCATTCCATAGTTGCATGGTGTTCTTTGAATTTAGAGAAGTTTTATTATAATATTGATTTAAAGGATATTTTAATGAGAAAACATTTTATACAGGTTTACAATATTAAAAATTAGTTGAAATTGACCCATATGGATTGTGACAGAGTAGCTACTAAGGTTATATTATGGGGTGCTAATTATCAGTAGGCCAAGAAGTAAGAGATTTCCTGACTTGAGGTTTGGTCTTGTAGGTTCTTCTAGCATTTAAATAAGGTGAAGACTTGCAAAAAATTTATTATTACTGTTTTGAGAGATCCTTAGAGATTTAGACTGAAGTCTGCAAGGATGATTACATTATTTTAAGGAGTGGCTTCATATAGAATGTTATTAATATAGTACTGGGACTTTCCTACTGATGACTAAAGCAGGTCTGCCATTGCACTGTGCAGTAGGAGGCTTTTATTTACTGACATGCTGATAAATAGCTAAAGGTGGTCATATCCATTAGACATGTTGGCTTGTCCACTAACATTTATATGTATTTTTTTCTACAATATATTTATGTTCTTCCTCCTATTCTTTACCCAGGTATGATATTAAAGATGCAGTAATTAAGGTTAGGGATGTGTCTCATCCTTTCATCCTTACTCTGAGTTTCTGTGATAACATTATGGTATCTGGTAAAGGAATATGGAGAAAAGTGTCTATTTGGTCTACTTTGCTTCTCATATTTATTGCATTTGGCAGGCAACAAGTTATTGATGTCTGGAAGTTAGTGTAGAGGATTAAGTAGTGACCTGTTGATGAGCTTTTTCCTGTAGTTAAGATGCAGGGCTTGATTTCTTCTGACACCATTTGTCTGCTGTGTGACTCAGTGAAAGTCACTTGACCAGGCATGAAAAGGGGTGGCCTATGGCCACTGGGTTTACCTGGTTAACAAATATCTTTCTATCTATCTATATGAAACTATTGGGAAACACTGAAAAAAATCAGGGAAAGGAAAAAACATAAATTTCAAAAGACTGAGGGCTGGATTCATGAAGGCTTGCACGGAGTCTAAGAGTAGTGTAAGACTCCATGCAGCCAACATGTCTGCCGAGCGATCCAGGAACAGCCGGCAGGGGCATGCAAGAGAGCTCCTAAAACGACTCTTGCACGGACAGGGTTAGTTTATGCAAATTACCTCATTTGCTGCTAAAAGCTATGCAAATGAGGTAAATTTGCGATCCAGGAAACACTAACCTGTCCGAGTAAGAGTAGTGTTATTTGCAGAAATGTACTCGGTTGACAACTGAGTACCGTTCTGCAAATAGCAAAATGAAGCCATGACAGCTCCAAATAAAGGATGCATCCAGTTGAAGAAGCATTCCAATGGTCAAATATATGGCCATTGGCATTTTTATGTGTTGTAAAATAATAAAAATGCATTTTTTTCCTCGATTTCCAATGTTTAAGCGTAGTGCAGTACCGTGCAAATGTGCAGCACACTAAAAACCAGAAAATCAAGAATTTAAAAGCCACAAATATGATTTAATTCAAAATAGTCATCTGCCATGCAAGTGAATGGCAGGCTGAAGACAACATGGCTACTGAGTAGTGGTTGCTAAGGGGGGAAGCTCATTGTGAGAGATGTAACCAAGCATTAGTAGGCAATCCTATGCAAATTAGGATAAGGATAGTGAATCCCAATATTTCCTGCTATGTGAACCATGTCCCTAGAGTGTAGGAGTAGGATAAGTGGAGGAACAGAGTAGAAGATGAGTGACATCATGAGGGGTATGTCTCCAAAAGACTGTAAGCTTATTGGAGCAGAGTGGCATGTGTTTGCTGTGAGTTACTCAGGACTAGAAGAGGTGTGTCTACAGTTGTCTAAACTGAAACCCAGAAACTGAAGGTGTATGCCGTGGCTATCACCAAAGTTTCTCGCAAAGCTGCTTATACTGTGTGCGCGTGTGTGCGTGCCTGTAAACCCATCTAAGCCTGTGTGTGCGGGTGTGCATCCTTGTAAGCCTGTGTGAGGCCGTCTAAGCTTGTATACACAAATGTGCACCTGCCTAAGCCTGTGTAGGCTTGTGTAAGCCTGTGTGCGTGCGTGTGCACTCATGTGCTCGTGTTTGCGCTTGTTTGCGCGGCGCTGCCCCCTGTGGAAACAGAAAGGGAAAAGGAAGGAAAAGAAGTAGTAGGAAGTTAACCAAGGAGAACTAGCAGAGCTGCCAGGTGAAATCAATCACAATCAGCCAATTACACAGGCAGTACACCAGCCCAGCCCAGCCCAGCACTTAAAACTCTGCAAACAACATTCCCCCATGTTTTTCTCAGCAACACTGCAACACTGCAGTCAACAAAGAGAAGTGAAAACTTAAAAAGCTTAAACTGAGACATAAAAATGTTAGTGGCTGCCATTGCTGTTATAAGGCAACATGTGCAAGATGCTGAGGGTGGTGCCATTGCCAATGCTGCTGAGCAGCCCACAGTGAGAAGAAGGAGAAGAGTGTACAGACCCAGGGTAACCTACCAGGGGCTACATGAGCTGGAGATAGTGGAGCGCTATAGAGTGGACAGAGAGCTACTGCAGCAAATTGTTGAGCTGTGCAGACCACGCCTCACACACAGAACCAACAGAGGGGAACCCATCCCAGTGGAAACCAAGGTATGTGTTGGCCTAAGAATACTAGCAACAGATACCTTCCAGAGACCAACTGGTGATATGATGGGGATTTCACAGGTATCAGCATCCAGGGTACTGCACCAGTTCCTGAATGTCAGCACATGTCGGTGATCGTGTATATTTCCCCAATTCCCTTGAGGTATTGGCCAGCAATATGCGTCTCTTCCAGCAAATAGAGGAATAACCTGAGGTAGTGGGTGCAATTGACTGCATGGACATACACATCAAAGCACCAGCCGGTGAGCGGGTAGGGCCTACATCAACCGCAAGGGCTTCCACTCCATCAACTGCCAGGTCATGTGCGATGCCCAGGGCATAATACTGAATGTGTGTGCTAGCTGCCCTGGAAGCTACCATGATTCCCATATCTGGCATCTGATGCAGCTGTACCAGACATTTGCCAATGGGGACATCCCTGATGGTCACTTAGTGGGGGATGCTGGATATGCACTGGAGCTGTGGCTGATGACACTCATCAGAAATGCACACACACCTGAACAAGAACTCCATAATGAGGCACACGCACAAACACGAAATGTAATCGAGCATGTGTTTGGGATGCTCAAGTCATGGTTCCGGTGCCTGGACACATCTAGTGGAGCCTTGCAGTACTCACCAACTACATGTACCCAAATTTTCATGGTATGTGCCATGCTACACAATATGATCCTGCGAAAACAGCTGCAGCAGGAACAGCATGGGGCAGGGCCAAATATGGGGCAGGGCCAAACAGCCCCCCACCATTGCCAAGGCCTGCACAGGCACAGCATGACTCGGAGGAGGAACAACCTGAGCCTGCCCCAGTAGGCAGAAGGAGGCGTGCCCAGTAAGCCTTGGCCTTGGCAAAGAGGCAACGCATACCACATACACTGGCTCAGTAGGAACCCTGGAAATGATACCTCTCTCTGACTAGCACATAAAATAAAAGGGATGCCTAACTTGACACTACCTGATTCCAAACATGTATAGGGAGTGAAGTATGTGCATCCAACATAGGCAGCCCTGCAGAACCACCTGAGGCATGATTACCATGTCTGAAGCAATATGAAGCAGTGCTAAGCAGCTTTTACCAATATCTAGCATATGTAAACAAAATTGTTCGTGCAATGTTGGCCAAGGTGGGGCAAAGTTGAGCAAAGTCAGTTAAACATGCTCATAACTGCTTTACTGTTCCTTAACCAGTCTGGTCTGGCCAGCATGAAAATAAAAAGCAGTGACAGGGCTTGAACCCAGGATACTGTGCACTATAGAACCACTAAGCCATGATAACATTACGGTGGCACAGACACAGCCGGACAATTGTACACTAATGCAAACACAAAGCAATGCTGTATCATGCCCCTAATGAGGCAAATGGGTAACCTCACCCACACACCTATGCAGACAGAGAACATCAGGCCAGGCATTGTGATGTGGGTTGTGTAGGCTATGAAGTCGCAAGCTAATATATGTGACAATGGACGCTAAGATCTGTAGTACAGTAGTATGCTCAAGCCAGTATGATAGGCAACATTACAGGCTGTAATGGTGTCCTGTACATAGCAGTGCAGGCACAGCAAATGTGTATAAGTGTCAGGTGAAACCCTCATCCTGTGTACACCTACAGTAACAATCTGGTGTGCCCACTGGTAGAAATGTACAAAGAATAGCTGTCCCCCCTGTATGTAGAAATGTTGATAAGTCTATGCAAAGTGTCTCATGGAAGCCCTGTAGGCACAGCATGATCCCTGCTGATCTATGACACAAAGGTGATCCCTGCTGTAAAAATACACCTTGATTTACCATACACATATAGTAGAAATGTGTATACTGTGCGTGCTCACACACTGCAACAAATGTAGTGGATTTCATTCAGCATCACACTGAAAGGTCATACTGGGCATGCCCACACACTTAAAGAAACGAAGCAAATGTCAGGCAGGAAGATACTGAAAGGTCATACTGGGTATGCTCACACACAGGCTAAATACAGATGTGATAATAAGGGATCTATGGTCAAATGTGTATAGTCATTTCTACTTCCAGAAACACATTCACAAAGTGGTCTGAAAATCCTGCTATGTGTTCACACAAACTGCCAAGCTCTGTGCATGTAGGTCAAAGGAGGATGCCACTACTCAGCAGTCTTCAGACCTGTCGGAGAGTACCACAACACACTTGTGATGAATCTAACTAGGCACATTCAGCATCTAGAAACACCAATGAAGTACCTTAACAAGAGGATTACTGGCCTAAAATAGTTGCCCCATGCAACAAGAATGAATGTAACCCAAGCTGTACTCTGTTGCATACTGTATACGCAGGAGATGTCTGCCCAACAGACAGGTCCAGGTCATGGTTACACTCAGATCTGTTCTGAGTTACAGCTGAATGTCACTAAATGTACAGAGCCAACTGATATTGGCAACATCCTGGCAGATAGGATCAGTGTTAACTTTACCCCCCTCTCACCCATGAAAGGGCACATGTCTATAATGGAAGACTGCAAAGTTGCTGTCATCACAGCTGCACAGGTAAAAAACACTCTCCGAAGCCAGTATCATAGCAGCCATGGGACTAGATAACTTCCCAGGCTGTGTAGTATCTACTTCCCTGAAGTAAACATTAACATGGAAGGTCTGTGGCTACTGAAGTTTCCAGATGACTGCAAACTAGGAGCCATCATTGTAAACACTAAAGATGTGGAGCTCCTACAAAAAGGCCTCACTGAGTAAGATGGCTGTTGTCCAAGCCATGGGCTGTAGCTCAATGCCAAATGGTGCATTATCATCACCTTTGTTAAAATCCCTGTAGCCAAGAACTACAACATAGGTGGTAGCATACCTTACACTGTAAGTGTGACAAGAGACCCTGGGTCACAGGTGGCCAGTGGATACAACTGTGATAAGCACATTCCCATAGTAGTCAGGAAACACTCTTATGTGGCACACCTCATCACAAAATGTGTCACATGCAGAATAAAAGAGGACAGTGTTCCCTTCTACTCACCACTCACTAGAACTATAAAAGAGTACAACGCCACTGTTGCTATGTACCTCACAAGACAACTACAACAACTGGAAAGCCAGCAGCAATACCTCACAAAGAGCATTAGTGTCCTGAAATACATGCCATATACAGACCATCGCAAAATGCTCCATCCGTACACCCTTGCATAACGACAACTCAGAGGTGTTCACTGCCTAACATACAAAGCTATGTCAAACATAGAGCTGCTGGATATGATCCATGTAAAACACTCACAATCACTCTGACCTTTGGACCCAAAACCACGAGTTAAATACAAAAGGAAGGGGTGTAGCAATTTACCTTATGGATATCCACACCTTCAGGTTACTGGCACAGCATGAGGCCTTGGAGACCATGCAAGTGCAACTAGGATTGGGTAAAGCTGCCCATCAGATTGTAGCCTGCTACAGACCATGTACCTTGTCTCAGGAACCTCACTCAGTATTCCAGAGAACAATGGCAAATATAAAGGTCCTATCAAACACCATTATATGAGGAGATTACAACTACCCAAACATTGAGTGTGTGAATTACTTGTATACAACATCCTTTTCCCAATGTGTCCTACAGTTAAGAAACTCTAACACCCTGGAACAGCTGGTCAGCATGCCCACTACAGGTGACAACATACTGGACATGATCATCTCCAACATGGGGTACCAGTGTTCCACAACAGAGATAAACCCCTCTCTGGGAATATCAGATCAGGAAGTAATCACACTGGACAGCCACATCCCGCACCCACACCCAGTCAATGAAACCACTGTGAAGACATTTGCAAAAGCAAACTGCATACTTCCCAAGACCAAAGTGGAAAGTTACGAACACCTCTTGCTATAGGATAATGGTATGCAATCTGCAGAAACATTCACAAGTGCATCCTATGAGCATCTACAGGGATGCATGGAATGAGACATCACAAATAAAACCAAGATGCACTCCTCCAAAAATAGGACAACAAGCAGGTGTATGTTGTCCATAAATAAGCTTGACAAGAGAAGGAGGAAACAAACACATGATAGATCCAACTTCACCAAAGGAAAGGCATCACTGATCATTATCAGGAAGAAACAATGACCACTCATAAAATAATCCTAGGATGGTTTCGAAAAACAAATAGCCAAGGAATGTAAGAATAACAACCACAAAGCCTTCGGTCGCTATACCAGACATGTAGGTGTCAACTTCCAAATATGCTGTCAGATACTGAAAAAAGGAATGAAGTACATCAAACCACATCCAGGGGGACAAGTTCAGTGTAAACTCCCCTCATCACCCCCAAAAGGGCCTGTGTCCATCACAGAAGGATGCAGGGACTCAGACGTCATGGCCATGCAGGTAAAGACATCCCACACCAAAGCTAAGAACATAGCATCAATGTGACTGTATGTTGTCCCAGGCTGTGTCTTACACTAGGCTCATAAGGAGCTACACACTCACATACATTCACTGTCCAGACTCAACTGTACCACAGGCTATGTACCCAAAGAATGGCATACACTAACAGTCATCCAGCTCCACAAAGGGTGTGCCAAAACAGAACCTGGAAACCATTGCCCAGTATGTCTACTCAGCCGGGTATACAGAGCTATTGAGCCAATTGTCATGGAACCCAGACACTGAGACATTGGAGATCTCCAGACACTGGACTCTACACAACTTTGCCTTGTCAAAGACACAGCCTGGCTCCCCAACCTAGTTGAGTTATTTAAAACAGTTACCATCAACATAGATGGAGGTGAAAGTAGTCCACACAGCCCACCTGGACCTCACTAAGGGCTTACTACACCATTCCCCACTCTGTCATCATGGACAAATGTACCAACTTGAACATTAACAGCTATGTCACAGGATGGGTGGCCAAGTGGCTCACAGATCAAACACACATGTTCATAGTTGTGGGTGCCATGTCCAACTCCAAGCCAGTCACAAATGGCATCACACAGGTGTTGGTCCTGGGACCCCACTTGTTCAGTAGATACTGCTCAGAGGTACAGGGAAGCACTGCAGGTGTATGACTGAACAGGTTTGCAGATGAATGGTAACTGTGGTCCATAATTGACTGTACAGCTGACACAGATATCCTCCAGATGTGTCTTACAGAGACAGATACCTGGTGTCAAAACAATGCCCTCAAGCTGAATGGCAAAGATTGCATAGTCATCCCCTTTGGGTGAAACAAAGTGCACACAAATTAATCCAGCATGTACAGAGAAAGTCATTATGGCCCTGGGGACACAGGTAGATAGTAAACTCACCTTTGATGATCACATGGCCAAAGTGTTTAGACATTCCTTCAATGTAGCCCATCTAATGTCACCTAATGTAACCCACTTCATATAGTCTGATGATGTCACCATCCTACAAATATACCTGTGGAAAGGATAACTACCAGTAATGTGTATAGCGCGTCGTGTTAATGTGTACTCCTGTCAAATCATGAAGTAATTAGGTAGGGATTTGAATTCTGCACTGGATAACTGTGTGCGTGTTTGTGTGTGGTGTCCTTTGGAAGGAGCAACCTTTTAGGAGACTAGTGAAATACCTCAAAAGTGGTAAACTAACCTTTGTCAAGTCTGATGATGTCACCATCCTACAAATATACCTGTGGAAAAAAGAACTGCCAGTAATGTGTATAGAGTGTCATGTTAATGCATACTCCTCTAGTGTCATGAAGCAGTTATGTAGGGGTTTGAATCCTGCACTGGACAACTGAGTGTTTGTGTGTGGTGCCTTTGGGAAGGAGCAACCTTTTAGGAGCCTAGTGAAACACCTCAAAAGTGGAAAACTAACCTTTTTCAAGTCTGATGATGTCACCATCCTACAAATATACCTGTGGAAAAGAGAACTCCCAATAATATGTATAGCGTGTCGTGTTAATGTGTACTCCTCTAGTATCATGAAGTAGTTAAGTAGGGGTTTGAATCGTGCACTTGGTGAGTGTATGTGTGTGACACTGTTGGTCAATGTGTTGTGGGTTTTGCTTTTACTACTGTATGACATATCAGTATGCATTGCACATGTGAGCTGGCTGTGTGGCAAATACATATACGTACATGTTACCTCAATGATTGCATGTGTGGGAACCCTGCTTTCTCCAAGAATACAGCTGTCATCCTTGCCAGACCGTGCTGCTGCTTCCCAGACCTTAGGTCACATCTGTATGCTTGTGACAAGGCCAGCCACTGCAGTGATCCCTGGCCTAGGTCATCTGTGTCACACAAAGTCATTACGGTTCCTATTGGAATGTGTGTGTGTGAGGGTCTATGGCCAGGGTATATGCCAGACCTGTTCAAACGCAGCAAAGTCTGTCAATGATGACTATTTATAACAGGTGTTGAACAACCTTTGTGGATATGCATGTAGACCCCTTATTGCTTATGTGATCCACCGAGGGATCTCAAAATACCTTTGGAAATTTGATTAACAAAGGACAGATGACGTAACACTTGGTTGCATGTACACATCGGTACCTGTTCATCATGTTGTTGGCTACTACCTATGTGGTACTGTGGGAATAATGTGTTCTGTAAAGGTGGATGACTATGCTTAGTTTGGCTTATAGCTTTCCAGCATGTGTTTGACAACAGGCATCTGTCTGTATGATACCCTTGTGCAGAATGTGTGTGTCATCTGGAGAATGCAGTATACATTACCAGACGTGGACAGACGTATCCCTACTGTGACTGCTTGTATCTAAGAGAGCTATATGCCAAACATGAGTGGTGTCAGTAATGGGTGTAGGTGAATACCAGTGGTTACTGGCATAGTATAGTACCTGAAGGATCCAAATGTTGCTGTGTGTCCTACATCTGTGTGTCGGTTGTCAAGACATCATCTAACGATTGGTCATGGTCAGGCTGTGGAAGTGATGTATACTACCAGAATGCAAAACAATGACAGATAGTAACAGTATCACCCACAGCATAGTGTCAAACCATGTCATACACACATATGTGTAGTCAGGTTCCGGAATGTGTGTAGTACAAGGCATACTGGCTACCAATAGAAACTATGGAGTGTTACTGTGTAATACAGAGCATGTCGCCCTGGCCATGTGTCCACTATGCACGTACATGCACACAGTGCACCTCCACCACATTCACAACTGTACACCTGCAAATCTGTGCAGCACACATCCCACACATACTGTCCACTGTCTGACACATGCTGCCAATACTGCACACATCAGCCAAGTTTCACGTGGCCGGACAATACACAATTGGAACCAACACTGGTGTAAACAACACTACAATGACAATCATAGCATGAATGCATCATGCCTGCTACGCTACACCTTCAAGCATATCATTACACTGTACTGCTGACAACATGCTAACATTGCTATACTGCTATAAAGACACCCTGTGCATCAGCAACATGGTAGCCTGTTCCTGCATCGATGTTACAGATGACAGGAGGCGGCACAGATTTCATCATATGCACAGGGTGTGTTGTTGGTTTGCCAGAGGCCTACAGTGAGCCATCCAATTGACATGTGTGTGTGTGTGTGTGTGTGTGTGTGTGTGTGTGTGTGTGTGTGTGTGTGTGTGTGTGTGTGTGTGTGAAGGGCAAGAATACTGGAATGGGCCAATGTTGATGTAATGTGTGTGGGTATGTGTTAGCCCTAGGTGTCTGGAGTATGTCTGTGTGTCTGCATGCACACAGTTCCACCATGTGGCTGCCATATATGGGTATTTGTGGGACAGCCACAGACTGTACTTGCAAGGCTTCACAGATCACCATTCCTGACCACGGATACAGTACCTGTGCCTGGCAGAGGTGCTACTGACACTATCAGGTACTAAGCCAGACTGGGTACTATCCCCAGAGGTTGATGGATGTACACTGGACACAGGTCCCTGCTGGGACTGTCCAGAGCCATGTGTATGTGGTCTTCTAGGACATTCAATGGACAGCCCATCCCCAACAATGCTGGGGCTGGTACTGAAACTACGGGAGTGGCTGTGGCCTGAGGGATGTCCGTGGCAACTGTCAGCTACTGCTGTTGCTGGCATACATCCACATCAACGACTCAGCCATCCTGCACTGTCCTGACACATGGACATGACATTGCGGAGGATATCTAATGTCTCTCCCCAATGTCTATCAGTGACCTCGGTGTAATGACAGATGGCACCTGCTAGGTCATGGATACTGTCAATGATGGCAGTGTTATGTGCCCTCTGTGCCCTTAGTCCCTGTCTAGTGTACCGTTCCATACGTGCCTGTGCCTCCATGACAGCCTGGAACATGTGTGACATTGTCAGAACTGTGGCACGTCTGCCAGTGGCATGATGAGCAGCACTGCTCCTACGAGAACCCCTGGACATCTGCGTGTGTGGTGCCCTTCCAGAAATCTGGGTATGACTGCTGTGTTGGGATGCATGTGCCATGGATACCACACTGTCCTGGCCAATGCCAACTGTATGCTGTCCCTCAGCTATGGGCAGTGGTGATGGATGTATTGGCAGTATGACTGTATGCATGGATGGGGACGACAGCTGTGTACTGTCAATTGGTGAGCCAATGACAGACCCTGGCAAACATGCCTGTGCCTCAACACACCTATCATCAGTATCACTGTTTTGCTCGGTGACATCAGTTTCCCTGCTGCAGTGAACCAGCCCAAGGTCAGCACCTGTGAGAAGAAGACAGGAAACACACTTTACGACATGTACATGATGTCGGCACACATGCACACATGAACACATGCACACATGCACACATGAACACATGAACACATGCACACAAATGCACTCATCACTAAAACACACACACACCCACACGACCAGCAATCCAGAACATACTTAATAGTGGGTGATGGTGGGGTACAGTATCACAAGGCAAACAGTTATATCACACGTGTCAGCATGCAGGACGTGTGTTTCCCAACAGCATGCAGTGCGGGTGTTGTCAGCCCTTGCCAATAACACTATACATGTCTGTGATGCATGTGTGATGTTGTTCAGTGATTGGCCTCACCCTGGAATGCACTGTGTACATGGACATGACAGTGCTGTGCAAGTATTATAAGTTCTGCAATGTTCCGTGCACCATCTCCCACAGGTATACATACCATGGCCGGATGTGTATCTGTGTGTCACATAGATATCCATTTGTGATGAGAACATCTGTGTCTTCAGCAGATAATAGTGGACACAGGATTAGCACATGCATACTATGTATACACACAGGATGAGTGGTGCATGTTTACCTGTTTCATAGTTTCATAGTTTCATAGTATAGTACTAGGTTATCTGCCCTGGGGCATTTGTAAGCCTAGCCATAGTGATGTGGCATTTGCCACCCCATGAAATGGTACAAAAATGCACAGAATAAATTTAGAATACTGTGTCTAGTAGTGACACAATGAAGGTCCCCTTATATAATAGAATTAGTTTACTGTGCCCCTGTCTAGCAGTGACACAGATGTGACCCCTGGGGTAAACTTACGATCTCCCATCCACTCATCAAGATTTCTCTTGAAGAGAGTCAGTGAGGGCTCTGCCTAATATGAACTGGGATCTTGTTCCAAAGCATGGGAAGCCTCTGGGTTATGAATCTATCCCTCCAGCATGTCCTATTCATACTTGTGTCGAGGTTTAAGTCTTTAGCTCTCATGGTCCTGATGGACTTGGATTCTTTGAGGTGGAGCATGTCCATCAGATCCTGATTGGACATGGCCTTGTACGTCAGGCAGAGATCACCTCTGAGCAGGCGGTATGATACTGAATAGAGCTGAAGTTTCTTTAGTCTGGCAGAATAAGACATATGTTGGAGACCCTTGATCCTCTTGGTGAGGTACTTTTGTGGTCTCTCCAGCTGTTGCAAATGCTGGGTGAGGTACATACCAAATGGGGCATTGTACTCAATCATGGGTCTGATGAGGGAGGAATATAGGGGTACAATGACATCTTTGGATCTGGATGTGAATCCCTTCATGATGAGTTGTGCAAGGTAAAATGTTTTTCTAACCACTTTGGCAACGTGGGTATCAAATGAGAGGTCGCTGTCGACTTGGGTCCCTAGGTCTCTGATTAATTTTTCAGTACTCAGTGGGTTTCTGTCTATGTGATAATTTGTGGGTACTTTGTTTTTCCCAAAGGGGATGACTATACATTTTTTGGCATTTAGTTTAAGGCCGTGGCTCTGGCACCAGTTGTCCGTTTCTGTGAGGCCTTTTTGTAGGATGTGTGTGTCTGCTGGTGTATCGACTATGGTGCCTAGTTTGCAGTCATCTGCGAACTTTGTCAGCCACAGCCCTCCCATGTTTGCTTTAACATCTGAGAAATAAATGCCGAACAAGAGGGGTCCCAGGACAGATCCCTGTGGGACACCACTTGTGACTGGCTTTGAGTCTGACATTGCTCCAGCGATTTTAACTTTATGGGTTCTGTCCTTTAGCCAATTTGCAACCCATCTAGTGACATAAGGGTTTACATTTAAGCTGTTGAGCTTATCTATGATGCCTGAGTGGGGTATTGTGTCGAAGTTTTTGTATTGTTGCATTTAAGGTATTGTTGGAATACCATTGCTCAACATGGCCATTGTACAGTGATTATGGTGAGTGTAGGACATATTGTGGACATGCCAGTGCCAGACATGACATGGCATGCTACAACACAACTGCAACATTAAACATCACACAGACACAGTGTGTGTCATGTGACCTATACACTCAATAGCATTACAAGACATATATGTGTCACTTTGTACAAATGGTGATTGCTATGCATATTGTGTATAGGTGACTATGTTTGCTCACACACAACACTGAGGTGCATAGCAGGTAATGCTATGTGTAGTACTGTGGTCACTGTAACTGGATGGGGTGTACTACCATGAGCCATCATCATGCAGCATCATGTGGTCACTCAAGGCTACTAACGTGTGCCAGACAGGCACATACCATGCTGTACCAGAACTGCAGTACCATGGCTACATGGCTATGTGTCGAAGAGTGTCACACAGCCACATGTGAGGCATCTACCCCTCAGGTATGTAATGTGTGCTGTGTGGATGATGTGTGGGATACTGTAGTGTGACCTTACAGCGGGCGTATGAATACGCCATGTGTAGCATGTTAACATGTACTGCGTATGACAGTGTTGTGTATGTCGTGTACATGTGTATCGACTCTGCCTATCCAATGTCCAAATCAGTGTTGCCTCAATTATGTGGAATTCTCTGTGTATTGTATGTGTTTTAGGAAGCTACTCACATTACTGGGATGTGCATAGTCTCACAGCAAACATGCACAGCATGCATTATGCATATGTGTGTTATGTGTACATGGCCTACACCTCAACTATGACATGCACATTTAATTAGCAGTATTAAAGATAGAACACACTCACCAGCATGGGTCGGCTGCCTTGCTGTCACACCAGAGGGACCTACATGGACATGAGACACTTTGTCAGTGGCATCAACTGTGGCATTGGTACTGTGTGTTTGCAATCATACAGTAGTACAACGGTTGACAGTCACAGGCCCACAGATTGTATTCCTAATTGTTACCATTGCACAACACTAGGCACCACATCATCTAACTACACAGTACACATCTCAAATAAGCATGCTCTAACAATTAAGGTAACCATAGTCTACAGCTATGCCATGTTACCTGCATGCTCCATGTCAGCTTGCTGGGTGACTCCAGCCTCCATGATGACACACATTAGTTGTTGGGGTTGATGTTGGCCAGGAGCCACCTGGCTCAGGAGCAGCTCCTCCACTCTGGTGAGGGGGGGATGGATGGCTACCCCCCCCACCTGTGGCAAGCTGCTGACTGTGGATATCAGACGCACGCTGTGAGACATGTCTAATTAAATCACTGCCATGATGACGTACCTGCTCATATGTCCGGTTATGCATGCCTATGTTATTTACCTGATGGACAAGCTCTTGCCACAGCGCAGTCCGCACATGCTGGTCCTGGCTGGTTCTAGAGAACAGCAGGGCATACTGCTGCACCAGGCTGGATGTTATGACCTCTTCCTCCGCCGTGCTATAGGCGGGATTACAATGGTGGGACATAGCCCTGGATGGCAATGAAACAATATGTGTGAGCAAGTCATGAGGCACACGTACATTTCTAATGTACAGATCTCAATTAACTGCCATATATAGCAACCTATTGGCTGTCAGAAGATACGCACTTTCAATGGAACAACTGGTCACCACTCTCACAAGAGGGAACAACATATAGGACCTGGTCATCACCAACATGGGGACACTATGTTCCACACCAGAGGTAAACCCCTCATTGGTAAGATCAGACCATAAACAAATTTCCCTGGACATCCATATCCCGTCCCCACCCCCAGCCAAGGAAATCACTGTAAAGAATTTCTCAAAAGCCAACTTTGCACTTCTCAAGACTGAGGTGGAATCCTTCAAAGCCCCTGGGCCAGAGGATAATACAGCCCAATCCGCAGAATCCTTTACAAATGCATTCTATGAACACCTGCAGGAATGCATGGATCGTGCTTTCCCAAATAAAACCTAGACTCACTCCTCCAAAAACAGGAGACCAGTCTGGTGGACCCCGGCCATAAATAAGTTATACAACAGAAGGAGGAAGCTACTACATGACAAAGCAAAATTTCAAAAAGGGAAGGCATCTCTGATCAGTATTAGCAAGAAACTTTGATCCCTCATAAAATCATCAAAGGCCAGTTTTGAAAGAAAAATTGCCCTAGACACTAAAGATAATCACAAGGCCTTCTTTAGTTATGTCAGGAACATGGGTGGAAACTCCCAGATATGCTCTGAATTGTTGCATAACGGTACAAAATATACCAAACCTATAGACATAGCCAACATTCTGGCAGACAGATTCAGTGCAAACTTCTCTCCCCCTTCCCCCACAAAGAAGCAAATGCCTATCCCAACTGAATGTAACCTCCCTGACATCACAGATGCACAGGTGAAAGCTGCCCTCTCCAAAGAGCTCCATGAGCTCCAAGAAGAACTGAACCCTCACATTAAGTCACTATTCAAACTTAGCCTTACTACAGGATATGTACCCAAAGAATGGCGTACAGCTACAGTGGTCCCACTCCACAAAGGTGGTGCCACAACGGACCCCGGAAACTATCATCCCATAAGCCTGACTAGTCTGGTCTGTAAAGCTATGGAGTGTATTATCATGGAACTCATAAACAAAGACATTGGGAGCCTCCAGACACTGGACCCTACCCAATTCGGCTTTGTTAAGGGCAGATCTTGCCTTTTAAACCTAGTCGATTTCTTTGAAACAGTTACCAAAGTCATAGATGAGGGCAAGGTAGTCCACACAGCCTACCTGGACCTCGCAAAAGCCTTCGACACAATACCCCACTTGGGCATCATAAATAAGCTTACCAGTTTAAATATCAACCCCTATATCACAAGATGGGTTGCAAACTGGCTCAGAGATAGAACCCACATGGTCAGAATCACAGGTGCCATGTCCGAATCCAAACCAGTTACAAGTGGCATCCCACAGGGCTCAGTTCTGGGACCTCTCTTGTTCTGTATATACTTCTCTGAGGTTCAGGCTAACACGGGTGGATTATGGCTGACAAAGTTCGCAGATGATTGCAAACTGGGGGCCATAATCGAATCTCCAGCTGACACAAGCATCCTCCAAAAGGGTCTCACAGAGATGGATGCTTGGTGCCAGAGCCTGACCTCAAGCTAAATGCTAAAAAGTGCATAGTCATCCCCTTTGGGAAAAACAAGGTGCCCACAAATTACCACATAAGTTGTAATCCATTAAGTACGGAAGAAGTCATTAGAGATTTGGGGACCAACATAGATAGTAATCTCTCCTTTGATAATCACATTGCCAAAGTGGTTAGAAAGACCTTCTATATAGCCCACCTTATCACGAAAGGGTTTGCATCTAGATCAAGAGAGGTCATTGTGCCCCTCTACTCATCACTCATCAGGCCCATAATTGAATACAATGTCCCTTTTGGGATGTACTTTACCTGACACCTGCAGCAACTGGAGAGACCCCAAATGTACCTCACCAAGAGGATCATGGGCTACAAACAGATGTCCTATGCAGCTAGACTAAAGAAACTCCAGTTCTACTCAGTTGCTTATTGCCTACTCAGAGGCAATCTATGCCTGACGTACAAAGCCATGTTAAACCCAGAATTAATGGACATGCTCCACCTCAAAAAATCCAAGTCCTTTAGAGCTACATGCTCCAAGGACCTAAGCCTCAGTACAAAAATAAATAGGACATGCTGGAGAGACAGATTCATTTCCCAGAGGCTCCCCTCATTCTGGAATAGAATCCCAATTCATTGTTAGACATAGCCCCTTGCTGACCCTCTTCAAGCGAAATCTGGACGCATGGATGGGAAATCGCAAATTCACCCCTGGGATCTCTTCTGTGTCCCTGCTAGACAGAGGCACAGTAAACTAATCTTAAAAGGGTACCTTCTGTGATCTACTTTATAGAGGCACAGTAGGCTAATATAATAGGGAGGCGGAAGCCAAATACACTCTGGCTAGGCTTATAAATGCCCTAGGGCAGATAGCCTAGTATCTACCTATGAACCTATGAACAAACAGTTGCAGTATGCCCCTTGCTCTATGCACATGTACAGATGCTAATATATCTGACACAGACAGATCTCTCCATATGTGTGTGCCATACACACAAGGTCCACACTGTTGTATGTCCATGGACCTCACAGCTGACCTGCTGGGCCTTGCTGCAACATGAACAGGTGTCACATGTGAGGAGACAGTAATGTTAGAGGGTGTATATATAGCTGCAAATGCTTAATTACCATACTAGCCTGGTACAGCTGTTGCCAATGCTAAGCTGCACCTTGATATGACTATCATGCATTTGTTACTCTGTCACATCCATGGTTATATAGCTGTATGCGCTACTCCCCCAAACAGACATTGTCCACACTACTGTACAGAACACTGATAACATGGCTCAGATGTTTGACATTTAATGCTGAGCTACATATATCGCAGTTATGTCCCACTGCACACAGCTACACACTGATATGTCCATGGCAGTAGTTATGCAGGGCATCTGTGCATAGATATGTACTGCTGCCACATATTGATGTTTCAAAGTATGTAGAGTAGTCTTCAAATACATCTACTACATGCCAGTAAATACATATCTGTTACATACCTTTCCTTTGTATGCATTCATATTTTTCACTCAGCTGTCTCTTTGGCTGAATGTAATAATTATTTTTTATGTTTAATTTTTTTTTTTTATTAGTATGTTTTTTTTTTCCACTGGTGTGGGTGGAGGTGTGAGTCTCTCTCTCACTCTCTCTGTCTCTGTGTGTGTGTGTCTCTCTCTCTCTCACCATCTGCAATGGGCTGATTGCATGTGTGGCCAGCAGGTACAGCATGCTTTTATAGGTATCTGCACATGTGCATGTGATAGTCTCTGCACCAATTAGTAGCCACCATTTGGTAATTGCATGCAGCCTGCTGTATGGTAATTGCAGTACTCACTGTCATAGCAACCCAATGCTATAACTTGCTATGTCAGGTAGGCATAACCCTTTCAGCTTTCCAGAGTGGGGTCCATGCTTGTTTGCTGTGGAGACCTTTGTGTAAGTCAGAAGGTTGGTATAGTTCTTATATCTGAAGCTGGGGTGTAGCCAGTGGTATACTTGTTGTACTCAGACCTGAATGTTGCCACTTCCACTCCACAGTTGTCAGTGTAGAATTGCACTCACCCCCTACATATGCTAACACAAGATACATGTGAGTATGTAGTTTCTTTTCTACTTATACAATTTACTGCCATACAAAAGTAGTTATTGAGATGTATTCATTTGGCGAATGAACTGTTTGTGAACTGCTATACTGTGAATATTTATTCACACACTCAACTGTGTGGGGGTTGTGAAGTGCTGCTGTAACAGTATTTACTGCTAGAATGTCTGGTTCTGTTATCACAGTCATGTAATGCAATTCCACAACAACTGCTGGTATAGTTCCACAGAACAGGTTTTGTGTTATGGCATTCCTGCCTTTCCTTTATATTCACACATTCTGATGCATGATATATATATATATTTCAGCAACATCTTACTGTATATCTACTGGTGCCTAGTGGTACTTCATGCAGTCTAGTGTTTCCAAGGTCCGGGGTTCGAGACTGGCAGTGGTGTTTTATTTTGCTGCTGAGCAGAACAAGGCCCCCTCATATGCAGGGTGACTAAGGCACTTCTAAGCAGTTGTAAGCGGGTTTGCATGGGTTTGCGCGGCACTTAGCAATACTAAGCTAAGCGCACACATGCGCACACTTGCTCAAACCCACTTAATACTGCTTAAAAGTGCTTACTCCCGCTAACCCCCGCACTCATTTCTTTGAAAGAAAAGAAAATGGAGAGATAGGAAAGTGGTGAAAAAGGGGCACAAAGAGGGAAAGACAGTAGGGAATACAGCTCAGGATGTGCAGGACGGGTGTAGGGACGGTCCATAGCTGCCCATTTCTTTAACAGCAACAGCTGGGCATATACTTGTAATTTGGAGGGAATTTTGAAACCTTACACCCCTGAGACAGGGGTGAGGACAACGAAGTATGCTGTACTGCCAATTGAATTTCAGTGCCTGTGTCCGGCGGACATTTGTGTGAAATGGGCAGCTATGTATGGGGCGTAATTTTTTTGCGGGAGCAAATTGCCCTTTTTTTTTCAGGTGAGAATGGAATGTGAGGTAGGGGAAGTAGGTATGTTGTGGGAGGTAGGTTGGGGAGGTAAACAATCAAGACAAACAAGATGCATACGGGGCGGAATATGACACATGGTGTGGGTGAACACAATTGACGGGGAAGGATGTTTGGAAATCACAAGCCCATGAGCCCACAGATGGTAACAGTGGAACTGAGATCCCCACCCATGGGCAGTCACCACTGCACCTTCACAGCCCGGAGGGTGGCTGTGCTGGGGGCTGCATAGGAGAGGCAGGCTTACCAGTGAGTCGCACCACTCTTGCCTCGAGCTGGCGTAAAGGATCAGCGACTGTACGCTCGATCTCCCTACGCACCACAGCCAGAACTATTCGGAGGGTGATAGGTGGCCCTCCTCCAGCCACGCTTGCACAGGGGGGATGAGCCCCATCCTCTGCAGTGCTTCCACCCGAAGGTGGCACAGGGCCACCTGAGGAGGAGGTCCCAGGCTGGGCACCGGACATGCTGGTGCCAGGTGCCATCGCCAGCTGAGGTGGGAGAGGAGGGTCCACTGGGACCGGACTTCCCATACGTTTTATGTTTAGCAGAATTTAATGACAATATGGGTTAGTAACAGGACAACAGCATTCCAAATTAGTTGTAACAGCATGCAGTAGTATTCCCATTAACCCAACACACAAGAATTCCAACAGTTGAACAGCAAGCATAACACATGCATATTTAGAACAACAGTGGACATTCCAACAGCATGCAGGGTTGATTGGTGGCAACAGGCCACCACGATTGTGGTATGTGAACAGGGCACATGCATCAAAGTACATTCAGATATTTATAAACCAATAGGACATATGTCCCAACAAAGCTTTTCAGATTATACATACCCATTTAGGTGTGGAATGGCATTATTTATGACCATGAAGTAGGGTGTAAAAAGATCACTCTATTAACAACTTATATATACTTTTAACTTTACTCTACATTCCTACTGACTGCAGGGATATATCCCCTACATGTATTATTACACTAGGCAGTGTCCATTAAATTGTGTAATAGGTTTTGATAGTTGTTTATATACCTGACCTGTATCTGACATACTAACTGTTCAAGATGCAGATGTTACTGCTACATATTTATATGTTTCATTTATATTCATATATCTACATATCTGGCTGTCTTCAGGTGACATTATCAGCTACATTTAAACAGACCCCTACACTTCTAGCAGCACACTGACATTTGTGGGGAACACATTCACAACCTACTCATGTGCCAGATTAACCTGTACATGCTAGCCATGAAACAGCAGTTGAGGACTGTATATATGATTAGGAGATACATGCATTCCCTTCATCCACTTTATATGGACCTACACAAGTGTGGATTGACAGCACTTAATACAACTGTACTATTTCCATAATGCAAGGGTACAACAACATATCAAAGAAAGTGACACATTACACACTTTTGTAGTGGCTCTCTCATTCATTTCATATTTTGGTGAATGCAGAATACTTTTATTCCAGACTTATTATACCTTTATTAATGGGTTACAACACTCTTTTTCAGGCTCTCTCACTTAGTTTATATGATAATACATGCAGAATAATTACTAACCTGCCTGGTGGTGCAGCCTTAGCAGCCTATCTGCATAGGTTTGCCAATTCGCAGCACGGACACCTGCAGCTGTGAAGTAAATGAAGGGATATTGAGACATACCTATCCATTATATTGACTACAATAGCATTTCTTACATATTTCATTCCATGACTACCTACTCAGTAGTGGGGCATCTTGCATGTCACGGGCCTCCTGTATCCATCGGTTCAGTTGGTCCTGCTTCTGTCTCTTCAGGTCTGTATGGTGGTGACGGACCTGCTCACCAGTCCAAGGGACATCTCTGGCACTGGTGAGATCATGAGCTAACCGGTTCCAAGCCTCCGCTTTGTACTCCATCCCTTGGAACTGGCCCTGCAGGAGTCTTGACTCATGATGGTGGACAAGGAGCCAAACCATGTATTTTGACTCCTCGATGCCCCACCGTTGCGCTCGAAAGTGAGTACCCTCTCCAGCACCGGCCATTCTGACTGCAGATAGGAGCTACAACCAGTTATGGAAAGTATCCCCACCTATCGAGCTTAAATATGCCTCATTTCCCGCACTTCTTTGTGATTGGCCATTTTTGAAAATTCTCAGCTAACAGCAAACCTACTTTGCAATGGTTAAAATTCCATTTATAAGTATATGTATGTTGACTGTGCATATTTATGCTATGCTGTTATGGCTTAGTGGTTCAGTACTTTGATTATGGTGCACAGTGTCCTGGGTTCGAGACTTGTCATTGCTTTTTATTTTACTACTGTCCAGACAGGCTAGGGTGTGTGGCTGTGTTTAGGCGACTTTGCTCATCTTTGCTCTATGTTGCTCTACGTTGCTCTACATTGCCCAATGTTGCCCGAAGGTGCACTGGTTAGCCTGGTGCACAGCTCCACGCAAACCTATTGCGCTAGGTAAAGCGCTGCTTAGCTATGGGCAACTATATTGCATTAGTTAAAGCGCTGCTTAGCTATGGGCAACTATATTGAGCTGGGTACAACGCTGCTTAGCTATGGGCAATTATATGTCAATATCCTTAATGCTGCTCACCTTCTTATATTTATATATATATATATATATATATATATATATATATATATATATATACATTTTGTTCACTAATACATAGGCCATTTCAATGCTTTTTACTAAAATTCCATTCATATATGTCAGGAATTGTTTTATATACTAATTTAAGACATAAAATAGAAAGAGGAGTGGTGGGACTAGAACCGGGAATGCCTTCTCTTTGTGTGCCGGCTGTACCACTACGCTATTTCTATTTGGCTTAATTTGCATATACATTTCTTATTATGCTCTTCGATGTCGAAATTGCTACCTGTAGCTTAGCAATGGGCACACCCGCGCAAACATGCACAAATACGGGCAGCTATATTGGGAATTATAAAAAAAAAAAAATTAAAGGTTTACATTTTACATTTACATAGGGGTTTGGTATGTGGGGATGTGTAGTGTTTGCTATGTGTACATTTCAGCGGACTCGCTCATTGCACTTGTCATTTTCACATTTATATTGTTGCAGGGGCATGGATATTAGGACTGCTCGGCAGTCCGAATTGCCTCCGGCAGTCTTACATGCTCCATGTTAGCCTTCCAGTTGAGTCAGCGCGACCTCATGAATATGCATGGTGCGCTGACATCTTTCTGTTACACTGCCGTTTCTGTGTAAGACTTCTTTAGTTTTACACGGAGGATTACTGAATCCCCCCCCCCCCGAGTAAAAAAAAAAAATGTTTTAAATTAAAATAAAATTATTTTATGCTGTGGGCAAGCCCCACTGCATCCCCATATCCCCTGAAACTTATATATATACCAGCTGGGAGATTGCACAACAGTGGGGAAGGGACCAGTTCCCACTCCCAGCTACACAGGAACTTCGCATGCACACATCAGCAAAGCCAGCAACACTAATGCATATAACATTTGATATTCTGAATGTTCAGCATTAGTGACTGCAACTATGTATATTTATTTATACTTATATACATATAGATAGATATATAGATAAATAGATAGATATAGAAGATAGATAGCTATATACTGGTTGGAAGACTAATGTTCAGCATACGGGCTCTGGATTTTTTAGTGTATTTCCTCTTACTGAAAGAAAATTTTGATTTAGGGATTAATTTGAATATGCATTTAAAATATGTCCTTGCTTTTATATAATCCAGATGTTTATACACTATAGAAGATATATTGCAATTTGGAAAGAGTAGGAAGTCACAGTAAGACATAGTAAGAGGAATGAATATGCCTGATGGATAATGGAGGCATAGTTTGTGTGATGAGGGCAACTGTTTTGTGTTTATAAATGAATGAGTATTGCTTGAGTGGACAGAAAGAATGAGTTTGAGTAGTGGTGGTGAAAGAGAGACGAGGGATAGAACAATGTAAAAACTGGAGGTGGCAGTTTGGAAGGTATGGGTTATTTGGGTTCATAAAAGAGAAGTGGTTTGAAGGAAAATAACACAGATAATCAGAAGGGTGGAAGTATAATGATTTGATGTTGATTGGATTCCAGGGTAGATTATTAGACTTTGGAGGTGGACCTATCAGAGTAATTTAGAAAATGATGTGGGGTTAGGTGGTAATAGGAGTAGGGTGGAGAGAAAAAATGAGCCAAGGGTAGTGAAGCACAGCTGTGGACATCAATGTGTAGTTCAGCGAGGATGGAGCAAAAACTAAATATCTGTAAGAGAAAAACAATCAGTGAACTCTCAAGTTAAGTACTGGAACTGAGTACTTATGAGCTTACAACCAGATTATTATAGGCTGTTACCAATAAGTGCCCAAGCATAAACTGGATTACATAGTCTGTAAGAAAAAAAGAATTGTTAGCTTAATCACTCCGTGATGAAGAGAATAAACTTGTTAATAAAACACAGACCCAACAAGGATAATGTTCTATGTTGGATGTAGGAGGTATATGGCACTCCTCAAAAAATAAATAAATAAATAAGAAAAAGGGGAAGGGATATTTGCAGTGAGTAGTTCATGTGTGCTGCAAATTATATTATGCCTGTCTGTAATCAAGTTTGTTGAGAAAATAAAATGACTACAATGACAGTAAATAGCAATGATAAATACAGAGAATGTACTTACCTCGACTAAACAAAGGACCAATATGTATAAAGAGTAATAACAGTTGGAACTCCCCGATGGTGAGGACAGTAAGGACATAGGAACTATATTAGGCAAGCAGTCACAAGTACTGTAAGATGCCTAGCCATATACACCTTTATGTAAATGCTTAAAAGTCTGTGCTTCCTTTTTCTAGTACTGCTTATCTTCCAAGTTGAGAAGGGCTGCACAGGATAATCCTAGTGTAAATTTCTGTCTACTCATCCAGTCATCAAGACTAGCCATAAGGGTAGTCAGTGTGGTATTTTGTTTAACTTGCAGTAGTAACTTATTTCACAGGCTGGGAGCAAATTGAGTTAGGATCTTATCTCTCCAGCAAGTCCTGTCTATTTGCTGGTATAGATTTATGTCCCTAGTGGGGGTGTTTGTACACCCTCTAGCTTTGCAAAAAAAAAGAAAAGGTCAAATATACTTCTATTAATACATACCAGAAGGGATATTGTATTCAATACTGGGTCTAATAAAGGAAGAGTATAGTGGCAAAATCAATTTTTGGATCTTGAAGACATTCCCTTGGAAATTAAGTGGGTCAGACAGAATGATTTCCTAATTAAACCAACTGAGACAGATTGAAGAATTTTCTGACTATGGTGGAAATAAAATGATTGAATAAGTAACAGAGAGAGAGAAAGAGTTGTCCACATAAGTGCCCAGGTCTGTTATGACTTGTCTGAAGGGGAGTACCATTTAAAACATAACAGGTAGGAACATCTTTTTTACTGAATGAAAGGTAAGCTACTTTTGTGCATTTAACCAGGGACTGATTTCAGTACACTAGGTATGTGCATATTCTAGCCTTTGCTGGAGCTATTTAGTATCTGTGGATGAGCCAAAAATAGTACCCAGATTGCAAGTTTGCAGTCATTAGCAAACTTGGTTAACCACACTTCTGGGATGACTGATGTCTGAAAAGTAAATGCCAAACAGCAGAGTTCCCAGCCAGCACTCATCTCTGTGAGACTCCTAGCCATATGCACCTTTAAGTAGATAGGATCATAGGCTTATACTAGGCTAACGACTGCAAGGATCTTTACAAATCTAGCCATGCATCTCAACCCAGTTTTTCCCCAAGTTCCTTTGACACCTATATGGTGGTATATGTTAGCAAAGAGGTAACTAGGGGTTGTGTGGGGGGAGTATGTTATTTGGGGTTAATTTAGTTAATGCCAACCTCTGTCCATAAAAAACACAGGGGGGTCACACTGGGGGTGAATTTGCGATTTCCCATCCAGTGATCAAGGTTTCTTTTTAATAGGGTCAGGGATGAGCCCAGCTTCACTTAGCTAAGGAGCTTATTCCATAGCATGGGGATCCTTTGAAACACATATCCGTCTCTCCAGTGTGTAGATTTGATGTTGATAATAATGGCATGTGTTCATAGATTCTTAGTAGGTCAATAGCTTGAGGGGACCTTTTTAAGTCTAGTAATGCTTCCCAAGGTGAGAATTAAATCCTGTATACTGTGTCTGTGAGGTAAACACCTTAAGCATTATGCAACCCCCCCCCAACTCCCAGATACTTAAAGGTTCATGCCTCCCACAACCTAGTATTTGTTGGATAGCCAATTTTGCAATCCAGCATATGACACATGGATCTACATTACATTTTTCTAATAATTCCAGCATGGAGGATAGTGTCATAAGTCTTGAGCAGATTGGGATAAGCAATATACAGTGAATAGCCATTGCCCACAGCCACAGTAACTTTTGCAAGGAAGCATACTAGATTCAGTAGATGAGTCCTGCCCTTCACAAAACCAAACTGATTAGGCTCTAGATCCATTAAGTTGCCTGTGTCTGCATAAATGTGTTTTGCTGATATTTTCCATGGTTTTGCATATAAGGTTACTGAAGCTGATGGGCCTATAATTTCCTGGATGTGTAGAGGGGGCATCCTTGTGTAGGGATTTACAGTGGCTTTTCTCCAGGCATCAGGCATAAACCATGTTGATGAGTTGAGGGTGTAAAGTAGAGGCACAGAGAGTACATACTTAGAACTGATAAGAATGCAGCCTTATGTGTTGTCTGGTCCCACAAAAGTATTACATTTAGTTTTCAGGGATTGTAAGAGTTGTTCTGAGGTGATTTCAGGAGAAATTAAGTTTGCAAGGATACTGGGGCAACAATGTGGGTAAGTGGAGTAAAGTTTACTACTAAATTTGTCTGCTAATATATTGGCTATATCCCTGGGATCTGGGTATGTGGTATCATAAAAGAGATTATTACATTGTTGGACATTGTTGGACATTATTCCTTAATTTCTTAGCATACTGAGAAATGTTTGTGGTTTCCTTTGGTATATGTGTATTCTGTTTTACATTTGTAATAATACACTTAGGTTCCTTGCAGGCATGTTTCCCTATGGTCCTAGGATAAGTGGATGGGGATTTCCTACAACTTTTCATAATTTTCCGTCTTTTGTTATACAGTACATTAATAATGGAGTTTCACAATAGGTTTATTCGTGAATTTACCATATTTAGGCTGGACAAGTACTAATGTCTCTATACATCTGTTTAGGTGCTGGTAAAAGTCATAAGTAAATGCGGAAGCCCTCTCTGCTGGGTCCATTTGCAGGGGATTTTTGGCAAGTCTGTGTAGGTCATCTACAAGCCGATGCGGGGGGTTTCCTAGTGAAGTCCCTAAAGATAGTCTCATTTGGTGGTGGGTTAATACCACTACACCTGACAGAGAAGATGACTGATTTGTGGTTAGATTTAACTAGAGATGAGGAGATACAGGGCTGAGTATGGGCAGGGGCTAGGTTGGTCAGGACCAGGTCAGGGATATTAGAGCCTACTGGGGAGTTCACAATTTGCTCCAGTGCACCAGCATTAACAAGGTTCAGAAAATGCTAAGCATGTCCATTTGTAGAAGTTTAAGTGTACGAGTTAATGCTTTGCTAATTGAAATACCCCTAGCAAGAAGGTATTTGGTTTGATAGTTAGCCTGCCAATGGTGATATGGTAATTTCCATGATCTTTTGGAGACATTGACGTATGTGAGTCAGATTTACCAGAGGAATTTTTGATCTTTGCTGTTTTGGAGAAATTGATGGGATCTGTGGCTAGCAAGGAAGGAATAGCTGGTTTTGTTAATGATGATCTGGATTTCTATAAGCTACAAGTTGGGGGTAGTGGGTAGCTCAACATGAGATTCTAGTATTTCTGACAAAATACATACTCCCCACAGTTGCTGAAGGACTTGAAGGAATGATAGGTGCAAATACCTGGAATAACTGGAGCACTGTCACTCCCTAGTAACTTCAGAAATATGAATGCGTTCAAGTTGCAGGAGGTCCTTGAGTTCAGGCATCTTTCTATTTAGACTCCAAGCACTGAGTAATGCCATCATGATGTTGTCCAAACTGCAGTTTGAGTTTGCTATATAGGAATGTCCAACAGGGGTACTCTGCCTAAAAAAGCTTTATAATAACAAATGAGGACACACATTCATACTGCATCAACACAAAGTTAATATGGGGCTTTCTTTGTGAATTACAGATCACTTTTTAAGTTGTATTTAAGTTTAAGTTGTTTGGAAGTCATGGGGATATGTGACACCTGTGTCCATCTACAGAACAAATTATGCCAGCAGGAGAGTACAGGTCCATTGGGGTGAGGAAGTACACATAAATTCTTGTAAAGTGAACAGAAAAAGTTATAGGAACTCTGCCTTCTATGTCTGCACTACAAACAAATAACAGGAGAAACTAAATACAGCTTATTAGAAATATGTTATAGGTTCATAGGTTAGTACTAAGCTATCGGCGTTTATATCACGTTATCGAAAGATGAAAATAGCGAACGCTATTTCATCGGCCCCAAAACATCTAAACATGAAAATATCAAACATTCAGAACAGCGAATTTTTTCCCATGGAAAAAAATCGCTGCTCCAAAATACATACACACAACACAAGCACATCAAACAAACAGCAACCACACACATACAGTTAAATTCCTACATCTAATGCTACACTAAACTAAACATACACTGCTATCTACCCACTTACCTTAACCCAAACCCTAACCCTAAGGTCCGTCACTATCGCACACTCATCTAACCCGCACTCTAACCCTAACTCACTTAAACCACCCCTAACCCTAAAGTCTGTCACTATCGCACACACGCCTAACCCGCGCCCTAAGCCTAACTCACTTAAACCACCCCTAACCCTAACATACAAACAATCACACACTTACCTGAACCCAATCCATAACTTTCCACCACACCGCTAAGAATAGCAAAGCCACAGAAACGGCCAACCGAATTCCTTCCTGAGGAAAGAATTCGCTGTTCTGCAGCTTCTCTATTCTTAGCGTTCATGAATACTGTTCAATATCAGAGCATTCGAAGTTTTAATACTTCAGTGTTCTGATATAGACCCGGCTATCGGCCCTAGGGCCTATAGAAGCCTAGCCATAACAATTCCCTAGCTATTTCTTCCCACAATATTTACTTTCTTTGTTGAAGTAAAACAGTTAAAAGTAATATAGGTCTAGTCTTCAGATACAGCATTAGTTTTTCATTAAAAGAAGAGGAAAAAAGGAGGAACAAGATGAAATTATCTTGTTATAGCTAGCAAATGTCTGCTTTATACAATATCAAGTTGAAGCAGTTACATATCTCAAGTTTAAAGACACAAGTAATGTTAAAATCCTATACAAATGTACAGAAACAAGTTAGCCTACTCATTAAGCTACAGTTCCAAAATTCTAACCAAATGCTGAAAAACAAGTTATCCTACTAGTTAAGCATTTAGCCAAAATGTTCAGGCAACACTTCCCTCCGTTACAGAAAACAACAAAGGCCCAGCAGCGAAACGTTTGAACATATGCAGCTATCAGCAGTTGTCTAAAAGTCTGCAAACTATGTCAATGACAACTTAAAAATGTAGTGATAAAGGATATGCTTCTGCTAAGTATAAATAAGTGCAAATATGCATTTGGCTAAGAGAGTAAAGCAATGAATAACACAATATAGTACAGCAAACCACACAGTAACCATTGACATTTGTGATACATATAGAAGCAGAAGTATACACTTTAAAATATTAAAAAACAACATAGTATGTCAAGTACATTAATAATATAGTGGGAGGTTGTTATACATAATTATACAATGGATACTCGGCAAAGCCGACAAACATGCATGCTGACTGGCTAATCCAACCAGCGTGCAAATTGTAAATCAGACAGAACTAAATAAAAAAGTCCGGCCGCTAACGTATCAAGCTGCAGCAACAAGTACTGAGCAAAACCAAAAGAGAAAAAAACAAACCAGAAATACATGTAATAGCACTGTGAATTGCATAATATACAAATAGTAATCTGTAGTTATGGGTCTCCGTCTGGATGTACAAACTATCATATAAGCTGCTGCTCTGAAGTGGGGATTGTAACACTCTGGAAAATAAAGGTTCTTTCCTGTCAAATTGCCTTAGGTCATGTGCACCACAGCGTCAAATGAACTAAAGTGTAGCACATATCTTGTGCATCATAAAAACAAAAACAAACAGGAAAAAGATGAGCATGCATAATCTGCACAACTTCATTTAGGGGGTAGTCAGGTGGCTTCAAACCACTATTACATTGCACCACAAAAGTTTTATCTGATTGTGTCTGTGCCCAAAGCATCCACACTAGTTCCTGAGCATACAAGAAAGGCCCTGAGGAATCATTTTTGCTGCATTTAATTTGTTTTTAGTGATGTACTACAAGTATTTTAAAAATAGAAAGGAGCACCAAAGTAAAACAGAAATATAAACCGTTAGGTAAATGTTAATAAGCCGAGTTTTCTAGGTAACTCTCAAGGAAAGCTTGTCAGATATTACATCATAACTAAGTCTCAAGCTCATGTTTGACAGCGTCTCTTTGTTTTTCGCAATGTATTTTTGTACATTTTTGGAGGGTGTCTGATGAGGCTACTGAATAAACACTTTTGAGAATAAATAAGTAAAGAAAACCGTATATTCATAAACAAGGAAAGTGACTGTCCATTCACCGTGGTCACAATGGTTTTTATAAGCACTTATGGTAGATGCTCGGGATACTTTAATGTTCATTAAAATATGACATTAATACAAGTGTGATTTCAAACCAAAGATTCAAAATGTTTGTTGCATTACATGTATGCACCAACTTTATTGAAGGATGTAAATTAAAAAAAAAAAAATAACTAAAACAGTAAACATGAAGTAAAAGTGTGGACTATTTTATCTCACAAAAAGTGGAAGAATACAGACTAAAGCAAACAAACACCTAAATAACAACAACACAAACATAACACAACACAAAACTAACACCATTGTATAATAGCAATAACTCATGGCTGGGTGAGGGTAATGCTGGATTTACCCATGGTTGGCTTTGTTTATTCACTCGGGCGTTGCCCTCGTGACCAAACCATGCCAACCATGGGTAAAAACAGCATTACCCACACCCAGCTGTGGGTTATTGCTTAAGTGTTAACTCTAATCAGTATTTGAGGTATAATGGAATAACTGACTGCAGAACCCTGTTGCTGAGATAATTCCAAGTGGCAGATGCAATTTTAATTAAAACTGTTTCTGCTATGATTCATCCAAATGTTATTCTCCTGTTGGTCATGATATACCGATTGTTAGCCCTGAGTGAGAAGGCAAATTAAATCAGTGGCTTATCAGTGAGATGGGAACACTGGTCTGAGAGTTACAGAATAGAGTGATACCAGCCCACGTTATTCAAATAGTAAGAGCTGTTTTACTACATGATCAATGGAGAGACAACATTAATAGTACATGTAAGCAGATAACCATTGTTCCTAAAGCAGTTGTAACTACAGGCAGAATGCATGTTTAGCCAGTGTAGCTTGAAAAAAAAAAAAAGAAAGAATAATCCTGCTCGTTTCTTATCCTAATGGGAATATTATTCCATGTAGCTAAGGAGATTTTACTTTTTCCTTCCTATTATGGCTAACTTGTATGTTGATCTCTTTAAGGTCATGATAACATGATGTTAAATTTTAAGTGAATAAACAGAAAATTATTTTTTTCATTTGCTTGTAATAGACAGAAAAAGTAGATTGCAGCTAGCACAGTTTTAGTATGACATGTGACTCAAGATTTCATAGAAGGATGTGAGTAACCTGCAAGGGTTAAGCGTGGGAAGCAGAATGTCGAAATGGATGGAAAAGGGTCTGGAAGTGATAAATAAAAAGATTATAGTGAGAAGGAACCTGTCAGGGAAAGGAGAGTAAAGAGCAGTGCACTCCAGAGTTCGATCCTGTACCTTATCCTCTACGAAGTGTCTGCTTCAGCCATGGCTAAGGACACTGAGAGGAAGATCAACATTCATAGGCCACAAACAAGTATAAGTGAGGTAATCTAGGGATGAATCTGGAAAGAAATTACAAAAAAGGCAGATTTTTTTTTATGTAGCATTAAAAATGGGCAAATGCAAATGTCTGAATCAAAACCAAAAAGTATATTCAAATGCATCAAGAGGAGAACAGAATGCAAGAACAAAAGGTCCATTCCTTCAATCTTCCAAGCACTGCTAAGGCCTCATCCTAACCATGGATATGTATTGTACTACAAAATTTCACTTTTATACAAAAAATGTCCCACTTTGGGCATTTAAAAAGGTGGCAACCCTAGGAGGGGATCAGAAGGTGGTAAGTGGATAGGTGAAGTAGAAACAGTGCTACAGTCTGGCAACAGTGTTAAAGTTGTTATATCAGACTGGGATGGTGAAACAGTTACTGAGTCTTAGGGTGTAGATCTTGTTTACATCTCAGTCTATTATCCCATTATCCCCTATGGTCATGATATTTGGGAAGTAACAAAAAGGCTAAGATAGTGGATACAAGCAGTGGAAATAAGGGCTCCTGACCTCACTCTCCAGGTTAGAGTTAGAACTTAGGCAATCAGGGAGAATCTTGGAGCAGAGTGACTGCCCTTATTGTGAGACTTTAGCTGCATTTGTACTGGATGATCACTGAGCACCTCACAGGGAGAAGTGAAATAAATAGAATATACTATTACACAGATAAACTAATAATGGATGAAGTGTTACCACTAAAATGTGGAATAACAAGGGAAAGACAAGGAACAAGCAGAGTGCCACCATGGAAACACTGAACAGACAAAAAGTATAAAGCAACTAAGGCAAAAAGCATCTACGTTACAAGAATACAGAAAGGAGAACAGATCATCAAAAATCCTTAGAAAAATAGATATGTTAAAATTAATGTATACTACCAAAACAGATCAGGATTTGTCATACACAGTCTCCTAACGGAGAGATGATAACTCAGCAAACAAAGGAGAGTAGGGTTGCTGGAATGGAATTCATCCTCAAGTCTTGGGGAGTATCTTCACAAGGTGAACCCTGTTTTTGTTTACAAAATCTCACCAAGATGACACTGATATATAGACTGCATTTTATATCGCATATATCACGAACAGAAGTAGGTTAAAAAATAAAAAAGATAGCTTGGTGCACACGACCCAGGATAAAAAAGTGCTCAATCCTGGTAGGTGCACTGATGTCAGAACTGGAAAAAATGACAGTGTAGAATCCTCAAGACATGGAAACATTCCTACAATGGGGCCAGGCCCAGGGGAGGATGCCCCCCACCCCCGTTGGAGAAGGAAATAGCAGGCCACAAAAATCACAAATAAAGATGTTTCTTGTTTTAAAAGAAAAAGGTAATTAATTGAATAATTTATGTAATGTTGCTTAGGTTATATGAAATATAGCAATATATGTGAAGTATAATGTTTGTCAATGTTAATTTAATACAATTTGATTACTTTCGCATAAATGTAAATTTGACTATGTCACAAGCGATAATCAGTAAAGGTGTTTAAAAAAATTGATAGCCAAAAAAGAGCCATAAAGATGATAGAGTGGACTACTGATGATAAAAAAGAAATTATGTATTGTTATTATGCAAGAAGCCCAGGATTTCCAGACAGAAGATATACAAAAAAATTAAGAGAGAAATTAGAGAAAAGAAAAAATATTTCCACAAGAAAAACTGTCAGAAGCTTCAAATAAAAATTTGTGTTAATTAATACAACAGATTTATGAAAAACATTACATAGACCAAGAAACATTGGTCTGTTTGGAAAAATAAGCAACTGAAGAAGTGCAAGAATGTAAAAAACAAAATCTAGAGACTTTTGAAAGATATAAAAAATAAATATTGACATAGGAAAGCAAGAAAGATCTGATGTGGTGCAAAGAAGAAAGCCAAATTAATCAATGCAAAAAGGCAGCCCCAAAGATATTCAAAGAGAAATGCAGGCAAAGGCATCCAGATATGGAAAATTTCACAATAAAAAAAGATCACAAAAAGGGAATGTAGAACAGAAAATTAGTAAAGTAGAAGTAAAAAAAAACTGAAGTTGAAGTTATGGAATAGTTGCAAAGTGAAGGTTTTGTGTAGAAAGTCTAACATGGGTTATATATATATATATCACAACATGATGGAACAATGAATCCAAAAGTAAGGAGGAGCAGGAGGATCGGGAGACATCTGAAGAAATATGGACATGGGAAAGAAAAGGAGTTTCAATATGGTGTTCCCAAAGTAAGGAGGATCGGGAGACATCTGAAGAAATATGGACATGGGAAAGAAAAGGAGTTTTAATATGGTGTTCCCAAAGTAAGGAGGAGCAGGAGGATCGGGAGACATCTGAAGAAGAAATATGGACATGGGAAAGATAAGGAGTTTTAATATGGTGTTCCCAAAGTAAGGAGGAGCAGGAGGATCAGGAGACATCTGAGGAAGAAATATGGACATGGGAAAGAAAAGGAGTTTTAATATGGGGTAATACTTGTGCAAAGGAGAAAGTAAATCTAATCAATACAAAAAGAGCAGCAAAAAAGATATTTGAAGAGAAATATAGGTAGAGGCATTCAGATATGGAAAAATTTATAATACAAAAAAATAAGAAAACAACAAGGAAAAATAGAAACGAGGATAAGTAATGGAGAATCTAAAGAAATAGACACTGAAGTAGTGAAGTGAAGGATTTAGTGTACAAAATCTAACATGGAAAACAGCAGGATAGAGCAATGGATCCCCAAATTAAGGCAAAATCAGTGGTGCAGGAGACATCTGATCAATTTTCAGATGAAGATGCTTTGGAGACTTCCGTAGGAAATGAATACAAACATTTATATGGAGTTTTACAGCAAGGAGAGGAACAGGAAATTGTGGCGACTCTGATATAGCCAATGTTGTGGGGTGATAGGACAGTGAGTTCCCATATGAAAGAGAAACGGATGGCAAAGGATGAAACTGAAGAGAAAGAGAATGTGACACAGGAAGATGCTGTGGAACTATCTCTAGAATGCCCACAGTTAATGCAGAACAAAGAATATGCCCACAGTTTGGAAGAAAATGATGTAAGAGATGTGGAAAATTAGTTGCTTGGCTTCATAGAGATGGACAGACAACAGACATATTAAGATCAATGAAAGAAATAGACTACAGAAGTCAATAAAACCCAAAAAGTTAGAAGCTTGATAAAACAAATGAACACAGTAATTAGGACTGTCCATAGAGAATCATGGCCGGCTAAAAACGTGCTGTATTCAACTGGACGTATAAGAGAAATTAAGTACCTTTATCTGCTTTTTTTTTCAAAAAAATACAGTATTTAAATTGATTTTAACTGTGTGGAAGGAATATTAACTGAACTGGAAGTTAGTCAGTGTTTGCTGAATTTTGTTATTTGCTAGTAATTACAGATGTGGGGGTAGTCACATTCTTTGATTTCCTGTCCTTGCCTATTTAAGTGGTACAGTGTGAAATATTTTCTGCTTAAAAACCTCAACTTTGGCCGGCTAAGAACTTGCTGTATTCAACTGGACGTATAAGAGAATTTAAGTACTTTTATCTGCTCTTTTTTTTTTTCAAAAAAATACAGTATTTAAATTGATTTTAACTGTGTGGAAGGAATATTAACTGAACTGGAAGTTTTGACTCTGCTCTTCAGTTAGTGCCATCCACCCACCCTCCCTGTTTTTGTTTTGGTGTTAATCTTAGTGGCCTTGCAACTGCCCGTCCCTCTTGTAAATTTGTGTTTGGATACTCCTTCTGGGCCCATCTCATTTGCTCACTCAACTGAGTGCAGTGAGATCATATTCTGATTTCAGGCACTCCTACTGTGTACAAAGAGAGCATCTGGGAAACAGAAAAAAAAATTTAAGCTTGTTTCCTGCCTTTCCTGTTAAGTGGTATAGACTATTTGTAGGCTTCTGAGCCCCCAAGCACTTCTGTGTTGGAGGGAAGCCTTCTAGCTTAGTTTTTTTTTTCTTATAACTAGCCAGTTTTCTAGTTTCAGCGCTCAAATCTGTTTCTTTGATCTCAGCACTTGTTCAGAAAAAAAAAATTTCATCTGCTTTTACCTGCTTTTATCTGCTTTTTTTTTTTTTTTTTTGCTTGTGTTTCTACCTACTTTTTTTTACTTTTGCATCATCTTAAAAGTACTCAATTGTATTTATTACTGCTTGGTGTAACTCATTCTAAGCCTTTTGGTTTAAACACTTGGGCTTCGGACCAGTTGTTTTGCACTGAGAGGGTTTGTGGTCTGCACTGTAGTGGCAGAACAGGTAGCTTACATCCTTCTAGGTTGGGAACTGCTGATTGAGGGCTCAGTGTCTGTTATTCTAAAAGTGTATTAATTCTGGTTTAAGCACTTGGGCTTTCAGGCCAGTTATTTTACATTAAGAGGGTTCGTGGTCTGCACTCTTGTGGGAGGAGAGGCTGGACTCTGCTCTTCTGAGCTGGGAATTTCTGGTTAAAGGCTTATAGTGCATGCATATCTGAACTGCTTCTTACTGAAGTTGGTGCGCCTTGTTTGCTGTGGCATAGACTGGATTCAGGCCGGCTGGATCTAGCTTTGTTTGTGTAACTTGGGCACTAATCCAGGCATTCTCTAAAGTATTCAATTGTATTTATTACTGCTTGGTAGTAACTTGATTAAAGTGTAGCTATCATTCTAAGTCTTTTGGATTAAGCACTTGAGCTTCAGACCAGTTGTTTTACATTAGGAAGGTTTGTGGCATGCACTGTGGTGGCAGGACAGGTAGCTTTCATCCTTCTAAGTTGGGAACTGCTGATTGAGAGCCCAGTGTCTGTTATTCTTAAAGTGTATTTCTGGTTTAAGCACATGGGCTTCAGGCCAGTTATTTTACATTAAGAAGGTTTGTGGTCTGCACTCTTGTGGGAGAAGTGGCTGGACTCTGCTCTTCTGAGCTGGGAATTTCTGGTTAAAGGTTTATAGTGCCTGAATATTTGAACTGTATCTTACTGAAATTGGTACACCTTGTTTGCTATAGCATAGACTAGATCCAGGCCTGCTGAATCTAGCTTTGTTTATATGCTTGTTGTTTGTTTGCCTGTTATTTCCCTGGAATGCTAATTCCACCTAATATGCGGCTTCTCAGCGCTTCTGTGGATCACTAGTGATATCTGCATTGCTTACTGTACTTATTTCCTTGTTTCACTTGAAAGAAAGTCACTGTTTGTCGTTTTTTGCATTTAAGTTACCTGTAACACATTGCATTTATGTTACCTGGCACTTGCTCACTAAAGCAATTATATAAGACAACACTAAAAATTAAAAGCACTACACCCTCACTCCCCACTGGCCCTGGTTTTCAATTATTAAGGAATTCCCAATATTATTCTAGCATGTCCAAAGGTCAGTTGTCAATCTCCTCTCCGTTCCAGCTGGTGAATCTGGGAATCTTGAGGCAATGTTACAACTGCCTCATGTACACAGACAACCCTCTCCTCCTACCAACAAATTCCAACACATGTGAGAGATGCAACCATATAGCCAAACTGGAGGCTAAGCTCTCTCAACTCAGTACTGGCATAACCAGTCAGGAGGAGAAGGAAACAACACTCACTACAATTCCAGTCTCACATAGACCTACCATGACAGCAAACCAAACACATAATCACACAAAAACATACTCGGAGGCTCTAAATAAAGATCTGCTGGAGCAGCAGAGACCTCCAAAGCAGACACCCAAGCAGCCGCTACCCCAAAACAAAACACGTGCAACACATATCTCACAAAGCCAGTGTGCCGAACAGTCACAGCCCTTAAGACTAAACAACACACCTGATACACTTGTAATAGGTGACTCTATCGTCAGGCACACTGACGTCCTGCTCACCAGGCTGAACAAGGAGAGGGTCACGGTGAGCAGCCTGTCGGGTGCTAGGATCCGCCACATAACACAAGCACTCAGGTCACTCCAAGGCAAGTACAAATATGACTCAGTCATTGTCCATGCTGGTGTGAATGACCTGAGACGTACCTCCCTGGACTACATGAAAAGAGACATAAAGGAGCTCTCTGATCATGTAGCCCAGGCCGGTATGACCCTGACCTTGAGTAGCATCTTACCCTCACCAAGAATGATGCCACAATATGAAGACAAGATGATCAATTTCAACAATTGGCTTAAGTACTGGCGTCATTCAAAGGGGATCCAATGCCTGTCAGCTTGGGATGATATGCTCGACAAGCCACGATGCTTCGCTAGGGACGGCGTGCACCTGTCACCCCTGGGCTTTTGGATATTGGCAAAGGCTCTTGCTACCCCCATAGTGCCTTTTTTAGGCAAGGCTCAAAAGACAAACCCACCTCCATAGGTATCATAAGGGATAAGAAACTAAGAGTAATGCTACTCAATGCCAGAAGTCTAAACCTCAAGATGCACGCACTCGAAACTCTCCTTAGCATGGAGAACATCGATATCTGTGCAGTAACAGAAACCTGGTTCAGGGCTCCCAAGAGCACCCCAGCACTACCAGGTTATACCTCTTACCATGCTTTTTGGCCCCAAAACTTGGATCGAACCACAAAAGGAGGGGGAGTATCGATATTCATCAAAGATACCCACACCTCCAGGTTGGTGGCAAAGCACGAAGTATCAGAGACTATCCATGTGCAACTAACAGTGGGTAAAACTGCCTTCCAGTTTATAGCCTGCTATAGACCACCCTCCCAAACCCAGGAACCCCACTCGGCCTTCCTGAGAACACTGGAAAATATGAAGGTCTCTCCAAACACCATTATATTGGGTGACTTCAACTACCCAAACATAGACTGGGAGCATTACTCTAGCTCCAACACCCTAGCCCAAAGGTTCCTAGAATTTAAAAACTCAAATGCCATGGAACAACTTGTTACCACTCCCACAAGAGGGGAAAACATACTGGACCTGATCATCACCAACATGGGGACTCTATGCTCCAGACCAGAAGTGTATCCCTCACTGGTAAGATCAGACCATAAACTAATCTCACTGGATATTCACATCCCGACCTCACCCCCTGCTCAGAAAACCACAGTGAAAAACTTCTCTAAAGCAAATTTCACACTCCTCAAAACTGAGGTGGAATCCTTCAAAGCCCCGAGGCCTGTTAAAAATACGGCCCAGACCGCAGAATCCTTTATAAACGCATTCTATGAACACCTTCAGGAATGCATGGATCATGCAATCCCAAATAAAACCAAGACCCAATCTTCCAAAGGCAGACGTCCTGTCTGGTGGACCCCAGCCATAAACAAACTATACAATAGAAGGAGGAAGCTACTAAATGATAGAGCAAAATCCCAAAAAGGGAAGGCATAACTGATCAGTATTAGCAAAAAACTATGGGCACACATAAAATTGTCTAAGGCCAGCTTCGAGAGAAAAATTGCACAGGACACTAAGGATAATCACAAGGCTTTCTTTAGTTATGTTAGGAACCTGGGTGGTAATTCCCAGATATGCTCAGAATTAGTCCAAAATGACAAAAAATACACCAAACCCACAGACATTGCCAACATCCTAGCTGACAGGTTCAGTGCAAACTCCCCACCAAAAGGGCAAATATCTATCCCAGCAGAGTGCTGCCCCCCTGACATCTCAGATGCTCAGGTAAGAGCCGCCCTCTCCAAAGTAAAAAACACAGCATCAATGGGACCAGACGGTGTCCCGGGCTGCGTCCTACATGAACTCCAAGAAGAGCTAAACCCAAACATAAAACTACTGTTCAACCTTAGCCTTACTACAGGATATGTGCCCAAAGATTGGCGTACAGCAACAGTGGTCCCTCTCCATAAAGGTGGTGCCTCAACGGATCCTGGAAACTATCGCCCCATAAGCCTGACTAGCTTGGTCTGCAAAGCTATGGAAAGAATCATCATGGACCTCATAAATAAAGATATTGGGGACCTACAAACACTGGATCCTACCCAGTTCAGCTTTGTTAAGGGCAGATCCTGCCTCTTAAACCTGGTTGATTTCTTTGAAACAGACACCAAGGCCATTGACGAGGAGAAGGTGGTCCACACAGCCTACCTGGACCTCGCAAAAGCCTTCGATACAATTCCCCACTCGGGCATTATAGATAAGCTCACCAGCTTAAATATAAACCACTATGTCACTAGATGGATTGCAAACTGGCTCAAGGACAGAACCCACATGGTTAGAATTGCTGGAGCCATGTCAGACTCCAAACCAGTTACAAGTGGTGTCCCACAAGGCTCAGTTCTGAGACCTCTCTTTTTCGGTATATATTTCTCGGAGGTACAGGCCAACACGGAAGGACTGTGGCTGACCAAGTTCACAGATGACTGCAAACTGGGCGCCATAATCGACTCTCCAGCCGACACAAGCATACTCCAAAAGGGCCTCATAGAAACAGACAACTGGTGCCAGAGCCATGGCCTCAAGCTAAATGCCAAAAAGTGTATAGTCATCCCCTTTGGCAAAAACAAAGTGCCCACAAATTACCACATAGGTGGTAATCCATTAAGTACAGAAGAAGTAATTAGGGACCTGGGGACCCAAGTTGATAGCAATCTCTCATTTGACAACCACGTGGCCAAAGTGGTTAGAAAAACATTTTATATAGCCCACCTAATCATGAAGGGATTCACATCTAGATCAGGGGACATCATCGTGCCTCTTTACTCATCCCTCATCAGGCCCATAATTGAGTACAATGCCCCTTTTGGGATGTACCTTACCAGACACCTGCAGCAACTGGAAAGACCACAAAAGTACCTCACCAAGTGGATCAAAGGGCTCAAACAGATGCCATATGCTGCCCGGTTAAAGAAACTCCAGCTCTACTCAGTAGCATACCACCTGTTCAGAGGTGATCTGTGCCTGACGTATAAAGCCATGCCCAACCCAGAATTAATGGACATGCTGCACCTCAGAAAATCCAAATCCCATCGAGCTACGTGCTCGAGAGACTTGAACCTCAGCACTGAAATAAATAGGACATGCTGGAGGGACAGATTCATAACCCAGAGGCTCCCTTCACTCTGGAATAAAATCCCAGTCCAGGTTAGGCAGAGTCCCTCATTGACTCTCTTCAAGAGGAATCTTGATGAGTGGATGGGAGATCATAGGTTTACCCCGGGTATCACTTCTGTGTCACTGTTAGACAGAGGCACAGTATACTAACCTCGAAAAAGGGCATAGCAAAATAAATTTAAAATGGGTGGTGAAAGCCAAACACATTCTGGCTAGGCTTATAAATGCCCTAGGGCAGATAGCCTAGTATGAACCTATGAACCTATGAACCTATGTGATATAGCAGAAGTAAACAGGATATATTACTGTGCAGCTAAATTAATAATAGATAAAGTCTTACCACAAAAACACAGGGTAGTATGGAAAAGGAAGGGCAGCAATGGAATGCTATCATCTAAGTATGAAATCGAGAAAACTATAAAGCAATTAAGACATTATAGAAGAGGGAACAGATCCACAAAAATACTCAGAAAGATAAACATGATAAAAGCAATGCACAGCATCAGAACAGATCAGGATCTATCGTGCACTGTCGCAAATAATAAACTAAAAATGTCAGCACAGGCAGAAAAACATAGAAGATAGGCAGATAAATTTAAAGGAAAATTCCAAAATAAGTAATTTATTGATAAATGAAAAAAAGTTTTATAGAGAATTGGGAAACAAGGAAAAGGAATTGAAACATCACCAAAAAAAGAAGAAATAGATACATTTTGGAGAAATATCTGTGAAGACCCTGTGGAACATAACAAAAATACTAAATGGACAGAAGAAGTGAAAGAAAGAATAACACATTTAAATGTACAGGATATGTAATGGGATGAAGTAATGGAGTAATGGCCAGAGAGATTGAAACAAAGTTAAGAAAAGCTCATATTGGAAAACTCCAGACTGAGATGAAGTACCTAACTTCTGACTAAAAGTATTAACATATTTAAATGAAGATTTAGCCATGAGTAAGAACTATTTATATTCACAACTTGAACAGACACCAGCCTGGCTAGGAACAGGAAAAGCAATACTCCTACTTAGGAGTGAACCTGCAAGTTGTACTAAAATCTATAGACTAATAACTTGCTTTTCAGTGATGTATAAACGATACCCTGGAATTGATGCCAACAGAATTTATAGTCATTTAGAAGAAAACTCAATCATGGCAACAGAACAAAAGGGTAATAAATGAAAGTCATATGGAACAAAGGATCATTTGTTGTTAAATAAAGTCATAGTGGAGAACTGGAAAAAGCAGAAGAATCGAATCATGGCATGGATAGCCTACAAAAAAGCATTTGACAGTGTCCCACATTCTTGGATAAAAGAGTGCTTAAAAATGTATAAGATACACCTTACACTGATCGATTACATTACAGCGACCATGAACCTGTGGCAAACCACTTTGCAGTTAAGCCATGATAAAGGACAAATTATTATTCCGTGGATAAGGATTCAAAGGGGGATATTCCAGGATGACTCTCTGTCACTGCCACTCTTTTGTCTTGCCCTTAACCCATTAAGCTGTCTACTTAACAAATTAGGACATGGCTATAATTTGGCTCCCAGGAAACAACAGAATGTAAAGACTTCCCATCTTCTTTTTGTAGATGATTTAAAACTGTATAGTTCATCAGGCAAGGAACTGAAAGCCCAACTGCAAGTGGTTAATACATTTTCAGATGATAAAAGAATGTCATTTGGTCTTGATAAATGTGTAAAGGCAACCTTTAAAGCAGGAAAGCTGCAGCACTAAGAAAATATCAGTTTGGGACAAGAATGTGATATAAAAGAACTTGAGCAAGAGGAAGTGTATAAATATTTGAGAATCAATAAAAGATCAACAATAAAACATGAACAAATGCAAATAAATTTTAGTAAGGAATATTTTAGAAGACTTAAATTAATACTAAAAACAGCATTGACATCTAGAAACAAAGTCCAACCTATAAAATAATTTGCTCTTCCTGTCCTAACTTACAGTTTTGGAGTGACTGATTGGCCCCAAAAGGTGTTGGATAGTTTGGACAGGAAAACAAGAAGAATGCTTCATGCTCATCAAATGATTTATAAAAATCAGTACATACTAAGGCTATATATTGCTCAGGATCTACTTCAGAATGTTGACAGTCCAGAATGCTGACTTTCATATGGCCGACACCATATGATCGACAGTCCAGAATGCCAACATCCTGAAATAGAACCACCACCCACCTGGAAACACAGTAAAACTGTGTTATGCAGGGGGGCAAGCCCCCCTGCACCCCCCACACCCCCTGCTCCTTAATTATTCTCACTCTGAGATTGCACTACAGTGCAGGAAAGGAAAATCTCCCAGTCCCACACTGTAGTGGGATCTCCACTATCAGTTGTCACCCTTTCAAACGTTTGAACATATGGTGTCGGCCATATGAGTTTCAAACATTTGAAAATTTGAACAATTGAAGGGGACCCATTCCTCGTTCTGAGGAGGTATAAGCCTCCTTGAAATTGATTACATGTACAGATCTGCAATAGTGGGACTGCATACATATTTGCTGACCTCACAAGACCCAAATGTAGTGAAAGTACTGAAAAATGAGGAGAATAAGTCTAAGATAACTTCCATGCTTAATTTAACAGAAGCATATCAGTGTCAAGCAGGAATGGAAATCAGACTAGAAGTAGATAAAAATCTGGAAGCAACTGAATGTGCCAAAAAAACAAAAGAAAGAATATAAGGTGTAGGATCAGATGAGAAGGCAAGAAATGTGGAAAATGTATAAATGTAGTTGGAAGTATAAAATCTCATGGAACAACCTCATGCTGATCAGGATCAAACACAGGAATGGTTAAGGAGAGGTGAATTTAAACCAAAAGATGAAGTGTTAATACTGGTGGCCCAAGATAGTGGACTATGTACACATTGCTTTACAAGTCCATTGAACATGTGGGAAAAACAGACAAATGCAGGTTTTGTAAAACAGAATTAAAAACAGTTGCACATCTTGTTGCTGATTGTGATATACTAATAGCAGAAGGACTGTATACTGAAAGGCATAATAATGTGGCAAGGGGATTGTGCAAGCATTCTAATATTGAAGTAGCTGAAAAGCACTGGAAATATGAGCTACAAAGCATCATAGAAAATGATGAAGTTTATATCACATGGGATCATCCATTAACAACAGTTCATAAAATAGATGCAAGAGAACCAGATAAGGTAGTCCATGAAAAGAAAAGAAAAATAGCATTGATTGTTGAAATTGCTACACCTAGCAACTACAGTGTCGTATGTTCAGAGATACACAACGTCATAAAATACCAGGGTTTGCAGGCAGAAACAAGGGCAATGTGGAAGAAAGATACCCTGACAGCTCCAGTAGTAATAGGAGCAACTAGTCTTATAAAAAAGAATTTACAGTTCTACTTAGATATGTTACAGATACATGTAATTTCATACAAATTGCAGAAGGAGTCATTACTGGGCACATCGCAAGTACTGTGAAGAGCACTTCTGGCTAACATCAAAAATTAAAACAGTACTAATTTCATTAACTTTAATCATATGTTGACTTAGGAATGGGGTCCATTCCTTTCATGATATTATAAACCCAAAATGACTTGGAGAATTTAAAAAGAGAAGAGAAATAAATAGGATAAACTATTATATAAGCTAAACTAATAATAGACAAAGTGTTACTGCAAAAATGTAAATAACAAGGGAAAGACAAGGAGCAAGCAGAATGACTCCATGGAAACATCGAATAGAGAAAACTATAAAGCAATGAAGGTAAAAGTGTCACTGTTGCTACAATACAGAAAGGAGAACAGATCATCAACAAATCCTTAGAAAAATAGATATGTTAAAATTAATGTACAATATCAAAACAGATCAGAATTTCTCATGCACTGTTTCCAATAATAAGCAAAACATATCAGCACAAGCATAAAAAATAGAAGGCATATAGATTAATATAAAGGAAAAGCTCAAAACAAGCAATTCATTGATGACCCAAACATTTTTATAGACAACTGGGAAATAAAGCAAAATGAACAAAAACACCACAAAAAAGAAGAAAAATGCACATTTTAGAGATGTATTTATTAAGATCCTGTTAGACATAACAAAGATGCTGAATTACTAAAATAATTAAAAGAAACAGTGAGGAATGTGAATGCAGATGATATGAACTGGAATGAAGAAACTGAGAAAAAAATTAAGAAAAGCTCCTGAATGGAAAACCTCAGGCCTAGATGCTGTGCCTACTAGCTTCTGACTAAAATTATTAACATCTTTACTCAAAGATTTAGCCTTAAGAAAAAAATGATGATATGCACATCCTAAAAAGGCACTATCTTTGTTAACAACCGGAAAAAGGTTTCTACCTCCTTATCAGTGAAACTGCAAGCCATCCTTAGAACTATAGACCAATAACATGACGTCAAACAGTATACAAATTATACTGAAATTGATGCAGACTGAGTTTATAGTCATTTAGAAAAAATCAACTGTGGCAATAGAACAAAAAGTTAATTAAAGAAAGTCATACTGACAAAGGCTTGATTGTTTATAAACAAAGCCATAACTGAGAGTTGTAAAAATGGATAAAATCTGCATCTGGCTTAGATTAGAAAAAAAAGCATTTGACAACATCCTAGATTAATGGATACTGGAATGCTTACAAATGTATAAGATGTAAGCAGTTACATCACAGTGACTGAAACAGTAGCAAACCACTTTGCATATAAGCCATGACAAACATCAAATTATTATCTCACGGATAAAAATTCAAAGGGGGATCCAGGGTGATTCTTTGTTACCACTGCTGTTTTGTCTTGCCTTTAATCCATTCAGCTGTTTACTTAATAGCTTAGGCTATGGTTATACTTTAACTCCTGGAAAATAATCTTATTTAAATACATCTAATTTACTTTTGGTGGGTAATTTAAAATTGCATAGTTCATCAAACAAGGATTTAAAAGCATAATTACAAATGGTTAAAACTTTCTCTAATGATATAAGAATGACATTTGGTCTTGATAAATGTGCAAAAGTGACATTTATAAAAGGAATACTGCAGCATCAGGAAATATTAATCTGAGAAAGGAATGCGATGTAAAGGAATTTGATCAGGACGGAGTGTATAAGTACTTGGGAATAGATGAAGAGTCAACAATAAAACATGAATAAATGAGAATAAAGCTCAATAAAGAATACTTCAGAAGACTAAAGCTAATACTGAAAACTGCTTTGACACTGAAGAATAAAGTCTAAGCTATTTTGCTCTTCTTGTTCTAAATTACAGCTTTGGTGTGACGGACTGGTCACTGAAATCACTGAAGCAGTTAAACAAGAAAATAAGAAAAATGTTTATAATTTGCTAACTAAATGACATAAAAAACAGTGCATACCATTATTATACATTTGTTGCTGCGAAGTATAAGCCTCCTCAAAACTGATGAAAATGTATAGACAATCACGGGACTGCAGATATGTTTGCTGCTTCATCAAATCTAAACATAGTGAAAGTTTTAAAGTATAAAACGAAGTAGTTTAAGATTACGTCTTTGCTTGGCTTAGCAAAAGCATTTTGGAAGAAAGTGGGAAGGAAATCAAACCAGAAGTGGACAAAAATAGGGCAACAAACTGAAAGTGCCAAAAAATGCAAAAAAAGAATATAAAGAAAAGGATCAAAGTGGAAAGAAATTTGGAAAGTCCACAAATATAATGGCGAGTGTAGAGATCTTCTGTAACAAGCTTCTGTTGACCAAGATTTGATGCAACAGTGGTGATGTGAAACTAAAAGATGAAAGACTAATAATGACTGCCCAGGATAGTGGATTATAAACATATAACAAACAACACGTACAGGCTCACCATGGAGAAAGGAGGCACGTACCAAATAAAGTCCAGTAGCGAAACTTTTATTCCTTGAAAAATGAGTACAAGATGAGCGCTTTCGCATATAAAACATATGCTTCTTCAGATCTTAAACTGAAACAAGACTTAGCTGCTTTATATACACAAGCTAAGGAATCTAAAATGATGCATCAAACAATTATGCAATTAATCAATTTACTAGAGAAATCCAATTAGTTAATAGGCAACTTGCCAGATACAAACTCTGCAGCCAACTCACATTTCCAATAGAAAAGTGTGTCAGAAAAAAGCAGGGAAGAATCTGCAAAAAAACTAATTAAACCAAGACCTAAAAGCACAAATGATAAAATATGAATATATATAGAACTATACAGATATATATATATATAGACATAACTAAAAACATTGCCAAAATCAAAATCAGAATCATAATGCTCTGAAACATATTGGTTTATAACGTCTATGGAACAAGTGGTAGAACCAGAAAATGATTCTGTAAAACATTAATTGCGCACTTCATCACATGGGATTACCTTTTACCAATAGTTCAAAAAAAAGATGCAAAAGAAAGCAAAGATAAAGTAGCACTGATCACTGAAATTGTTACACCCAGTGACTACAGTGTCTCACATACAGAGATGCACAAAATCATAAAATACCAGGATTTGCAAACAGAAACAAGAGCAATCTGGAAGAAAGATACCCAGACAGTTCCTAAACCCAGTAGGATCAAAAGGACTAATAAGAAAGAATTTACAATCATACTTAAATGTGTTACCAATGCATGTAACCCTGTATGAATTACAGAATGAGGTAATTCTAGGCAGATTGAAGGGCTGAAAAGAGCACTCTCGACTAATGCAAAAGATGAATCCAATATAAATTTCATGAATTCTAATCATACCCTGATTTATGTATGGGGTCCATTCCTGTCATGGTTTAAGAAGCCTAAAATACTTCAAAATATTAAACTGAGATATACCAGGCACAACTCATTGGACAAAGGCTTCAGTACAGACCCAAAACATGCCGAGATAGATTATATCTCTTGTCTTGTCTGGGAGTACCTCTTGAATCCACAGGATACACTAAAGATATATCTCTTGGCTTATCTGAGAGTACCTGTGGATACCGTAGGATAATCTGGAGACTGTTTCTTTGGCTAAGTAAGCAACAGGAACCTGGTTTAAAAATGGATGAATGATGGAGATAACCAAGATAGACTTCAAACAGAAAAGCAATGTGAAAATATAATGAAGAGTTGCTTTAAATATTAGTCCTTTTGTTTTTGATGTACAATCATTTGGGATTTAATTATGTGTGCTTATATGCCAGCTCCATTGGTGTAAAGGTGTGTATTTATTTATTTATTTTTGTATTATTATTATTATTTTTATTTAAATTTATTTACTTGGGTAGAACACTAATCAAACAAAGACAAATTACAGGCTCAGCCTGGATAAAACACAGACTATGACAGATGTGACCCAAGTTTGAGTAGCAGCCCACTCACCAGCTGGAGCTGGCACAGGGGAAAAGAGGAGAGGAATGGCATAGTCTTGATGGACTGCCTTTAGCTGGGAAATGTCTCGGGGGCATGTGCCCAGAGTGCACATTCCCAAAATTGAATCCCTGCCACAGGGGAGGAGAGGAGAGGAGTGGCATAGTCTTATTGGACTGACTTTACTTAGGAAATGGTTCGCGGGCATGTGCCCAGGGTGCACATTCCCAAAATTGAATCCCTGGCACAGGGAGAAGAGGAGAGGAATGGCATAGTGTTGGTGGACTTCCTTTACCTGGGGAATGGTTTGGGGGCATGTGCCCAGGGTGCACATTCCCATAAACGAATCCTTGATTAAGACCACAGATCTTATGATAGCCCTGGCTTTGGAAAGCAGGGCATTCCTAAGGGGTATATCACTTACAGAAGTAACATGCCACTGCTGACACCCATTGCATGTGGTACCTTTTGCATGTTACATGGGAGATGCAGTGGGTTTAGGGCTGCAAAAAGAAAAAAAAAGTATTATGCCAAACAACTCCTGATGGCTAATACACACCACCAAAATTAACAAGATAAAACCAATGCAGCATCCAAAAATGGCTTTATTACACAATAAACTTATCTTTGAAACAAGTTATAAGTAAGAGCTTTCGTCAATAGTAATAGGACTTCATCTGACAATTTAAAACAGCTTTATGACCCATATATATTTATATATACTCTCCAAATGTTGCATGATACAAAATCCCCAGGTTTAAAATTCTAAAGAAACAATGTATCAATCTAATAATCCCAAGAATACAACGTAAATATCATGATGCAGGACTACGGCCAAAGCCTTGATGTAATTACTACTGTCATTGCAAACAACTTAGTGATGATATGGATATTGAAAATATCTACGAGTGTCACAATTATTATAATAGAAAACCACTTCCTGTTAGATTTACAATATTGGTTATAGATGTTGATATTTATTTTTCATAAACTTTCATTTTTAATAGACTATTTATAGTTATAATATCATATAGCCTGGGGGAGGTGCTGTGGCATATAATTATATTTGCCACCACAACTCACATTGTTCAAGAATAATCCCCCATGGGCCACCTCTAGGACTCCGTTCAACTTTTTCCAGGATTATGAATAAAAAACTGTGATAATGTTGTTCATAATTTGTTTATATAATGCACTGGTGGTTTTCTTTTTTATATCATAAGTAAGCTCATATATGTGCGCCTTTAATTTGTGCTCTGTCTTATCAGTGTAAAATGCACAACACACTTTATATAGTGCAATATAAATCCCCCCATAAGTATTGCAATTAAAGCAGCCAGCAACCTTTAAGCTTTTGCTGCCTACCTTAATTGTATGCCCAGTCTGGATATATTGCAACTGACTACAAGTTCCATATTTAGTCATGTTGCCTAAAGTGTTTCTTTTTTACACTAGTTATATTAGCGAATATATTCTTGAAACATGTGCCTCTTTTGTAGACAATCCTAAGGTAACCACATAGTTTTTCTTTTATTTCTCTATCATTTGATATGACCTACCAATATTTGAATAAAATGTTGGATATATTCTGACTGTCAACTGAGAAAGTAGTGACAAATGAATGGCTGGAAGGCTGGAATATGGGGACTGAGTGAACCAGCTGACCAGGAGAGGGTCTAATGACCAGGAAACAAAAAGCTCAAAAGCAATTAAAAATGATGTGTGTGTGTATGTGTGTGTGTGTGTGTGTGTGTGTGTGTGTGTGTGTGTGTGTGTGTGTGTGTGTGAGATACATTTATAAACACAACACTTGCGCAAAGGCATGCGCATGCATGTACATACATATGGAAACATAACATTGAAACTTCCATAATATCTCTTTAATACAATGATAATAGACATAAATAATCGAATAGAATATAAACACTTTTGGCCCAACTAGACTGCTTCTTACATTATTTAAAACGGTTGCTTTTATATTCCTGATGGCCTACAAAACTGTGTTTCTTCCTAACGCTTACAGGAATGAATTTACTGTAATACCCTTAATTACAACATCCACATGGGTATTTTCTGAGGATGGCTTTGCAATGTTATTTGATATACATATATATATATATATATATATATATATATATATATATATATGTAGACACACACACAGGTCCATGTCAGATCATCGAAAACTCACATTACTGATGACCAGATCACCGAGATGAGATCGCCGATACCACACATCCTCAACAATGGTGAGTAGTGTGGAATGGGATGTATTCCCATTTCCGCAATGTGGTGCGATCTTGAAGTTGGTATATTTAAGTAGGGGGAGTGTGGGGGTGCAGGGGGGATTGTCCCCCTGCTATACACATTTCTGTTTATTTTTATTTGTATTACGGAAATGGGAATAGATTCCATTCTGTAATACATATACTTACCTTTGTCGGGGATGTGTGGTGTCGACGATCACATCTCAGTGTTCCAGTCATCAGTAATGTGGGTTTTTATGGATCTGACATGGATCCATATATATATTATGCACACACACACACACACACACATATATATATATATATATATATATATATATATATATATATATATATATATATATATATATATATATTTTTTTTTTATTTTATTTATTTTATTTTACATTTGTTGACCGGGCTAGTCTAGCTGGATATATGTCCATTTTCAGTAGAGGCCCGGGGAGATAAGTTCCAAAACAGATTCACTTAAGTACACATCTACAGAAGTACATATATCAGATGCAATTACATTCATCATTAAGAAGACAGTATAAGTGGTCATAGGTATATAGAGTATAAAAAAAAATACAAAATATTGACAAGACTTAGATGTTCAAAAGGATTAATAGCAGAACTTGTATAATATAATTGTAGATAGGAAAGGAGGAATAAAAGGAAAGTAAAATGGAGTTAAAGGTGATTAAAAAATCAAGTAGTAAAACATGTCCCTTTTTAGTGAGTACACAAATAGGTAAGACTGTGTGGGAGAGGTAGAACGGTAATTGTTAAGAAGAGATTGTTGCAGAGATGTGAAGGTGGGGTTGAATCAAGTGGTGAGAGCATTGTTTAGTCAGGTTTAGTACAGTGGCACATCCAATGTGCTTTAAGGAAGAGCTTAAGTTTATTTTTAAACAGAGTTATAGAGGGAAGAGTGGAAAGTTCATATATATATCTATCTATATATATATATATATATATATATATATATATATATATATATATACATACACACACACACACACACACACACACACACACACACACACACACACACACACACACGCGCACACACACACACACACACACACTCACACACACACACACATACATGTATGTCCTTTTTTCTTTGCTGACCCATGGATAAAAACTCCAAAATCTAGGTATGAAATGCACAGTATATAAATACTATAGATATCTGACAGTAAGTAAAACAGCAAAGGTACAGGGCCAGATTCAGGAAGCCTCCGTGTAAGAGTTATAACTCTTACACGGAGGCTGCAGTTAAACTGTGTGATGTCAGCATGTCATGCATATGCATGAGGTGCATGAGGCATGCTGAATCACACCAGTAACTCTTACACGGTCCGTGTAAGAGAGTAGGGGGCGTGTCTGTAGGCTAAGCTCTGCAAGTGGACACGCCCCCGGAAAACTAGAATGGCTGAAAGTAAACAGCCACGAGAAAGGCCATGAAAATGTGCATAAACACACTATACAACACATGCCCCGACTGGCCATCAGTGTATAAAGTGAAGAGATGTCATAAAAGTAAATGAAAACCTTTTTTTTTTTTGTTAAACCCCGTAAATGTTTGCTACTGTGTGCGGGTGTGCTACTACGCGCAATCACAGTTAGCAGTCAGGGGAAAAGGATATAAGAACTAAATATGCAAAGTAAGCCAAGAAATAATAGCTTAGTGGTAGAGTACCCGCCCTATGAGTAGGCAGGCAGGGTTCGAGCCCCTACAACAACCTTTTTTTTTTTTGTAAATAAGCACTAAAAGCCCCCAGACAGTATTGTACAAATGTAAATGTATTCCCTTTTGTAAAATGGAATGAAACAGAGCATATATTTTGAAGTAACATAAGAATAAAAATAGTCAGAAATGTACTGATAGCTAAGCTGCCGTGAGACAGAGTGCCCGTGGCAGTAGTGTTTAAAAGCTGCAAACTGCGTGCCCGTTGCCAAGCAGCGGATAAACAGGCTGAAACTGTGTGCAATTAGCTGAACATGTGTGTCACTAGCCAATTCAGATTTATCCCAGCGCACACCGTTTGCGCCGCTCCCACAAGCTAACTGCCAGTGCGCATCGTAACCTCCGCAAACGAGCGCAGAACAGGTTTAAAGTGCTTAAAAGTGCTTTTGGCATGTTTGATTGACAGGTCTTCAACTCATTTCTGTCAGGAAAAGCAAAAAGCAGTTGCTAGATTCGAACACAGGATACCATGCACTAGAGTCAAGGAACTAAACCACCAAGCCATGACAGCAATACCTAGAAAAGCAGAAATAGCATATATATGGGATAAAACCCAGAATGGAGCATGAGAAAGCATTTTCAGTGAAGTAGATACAATTCCAAAACGGCCAATCAGAGAAATGTGCGGAAAAGCGGCATATATAAGCCCCATAGGCGGGAATACACAGCATAACTGATTGTAGAACAGACTTGCAGTCAGCATGAGTGGAGTAGGTGAGGGACGTTGCTTTCGAGCACAGCGTTGGGGCGTTGAGGAGTCCAGATACATGGTCTGGCTCCTTGTCCATAATCACGAGGCCCAACTCATGCAGGGCCAGGTCTCATGGGGAGTATATAGGGCTGAGGCGTGGGACCAGTTGGCTCGTGAGCTGACCAGTGCTACTGGCATTCCACGCACTGGTGAGCAGGTCCGTCACCACCATGCGGACCTGAAGAGACGCAAGCAGGACCAATTGAACCGTTGGATCCAGGAGGCCCGGCAAATGCCCAATGCCCCACCACTGAGTAAGTCACATTTTACCCATGTATGTAAGGATTTCAACCAGCTGATACCATGGAGATGTGTAGTCCAATATTATTCCCTTTGTATTACAGCTGCAGGTGTCTGCTCTGCGAATGTCGAGATGCACGCCAGAAGGCCGGTGCGGCTGCGCCACCATGCAGGTTAGTAACCCCACCCAGTACTTGTAAATAAATATTATTATGTACCATGTATCAGAACAGTGCAGTGTATTGATTAAAAGTAATATAATGTGCAAGCAGGAATTGAACGTCTGCAGGTATGGCTGCAACAAGTTCATCAGTATGCAAGTGTAACTGGAAATATAATTGATAGGATTAAACAGTGCTGTAATACAGATGTCCCATCATTAATTAAATATACTGTAACCTTCAGTATAGTCTCAAGAGTACAGCTTCAGAATCTGAGGTAGTCACATGTCAGATATATCCCCTGTTGAAATGCTGAATCATGACAGAAGTGAGGCTGTTGGAAAGTGTTTGAATCACCACAGGTCTAATATGTGAACAAAGCCTAGAAGTACCAACCTGAACTGTGAAGTTGCAGAATGTATGAGAGTGACAGAAATGCTCATGTATGAGTAAATAAAGTAGTAATAACCCCTGAATATATAAGCCTCAGTGTGTTATTACAGAACTAAATGCATGTGGGAAGTACAAATTAACATCCCAAACTGATTTCAGTGTGTCTGAATCTGAATGTCTAGCTCAAAATCTGTATATGGTGATAACAGTAAACAATTTGCAGATAGAATGAATGATTATCTGACAGACTAAACAGCCATAGTTGTCCCCTGTCCTGTCATCAAAGTGTAGCAGGATGATGTATCTGATCAAATTCAAAATAAGTAGGATAGTGATGTATGTGTAACAGGTGTAGCATGACAGTCAAATAAAGATTATTTTGAAACATCAGCCTCAACTTAATTGTGTATCTATGATAAATGTGAATTAATGTTTAACATATGAATGTGTCATCACTTTCTATCCCCACCCAACCCTGTAATTCCATATAACAACATCCACTAAATAATGGTATGTGAACATTTCATTAATCATGGACATTTGTCCGTTCCAAACATATATGCATGTCTGTTCGTGCATGTGCCCTGTTCATACCTGCAAATACGATGGCCTGTTGCCATTAATCAACCCTGCATGTCGTTTGACTGTGTTTTGCTGTTCAAATAATGCATGTGATATTGATATGCCCCTTGTTCAATGGTGTCCATATCTGGGTGTTTGTTTGATGGGAATACCAATGCATGCTGTTACAACTAATCTGAATGGAATAAAATGCCACTAACCCAAACTAACATAACTACTCACAAACCTAGAACGCTTGGGAAGGCAGGTCCCAGCGGACCCACCTCTCCCACCTCAGCTGGTGACTGCACCTGGCACTAGTGCCCAGGCGGACCCCTCCGGTGGCCCTGTGCCACCTTCGGGTGGAAGCGCTGCAGGGGATGGGCCCCGTGGCCCCTCTGCAAGTGTGGCGGGAGGGGTTCGTGCACTCACCCTCCGGGGTGTCCGGTCTGTGGTGCGTAGGGAGATCCAAGACACTGTTCTTGGACCCCTACACCAGCTCGAGGCTCGTGTGGCACAGTTAACGGCCCCGGCCGTTGCCCGCCCACAGCCCCCAGCACAGCCCCGTCCTGGGCTGTGAAGGAACAGTGGCAACTGCCTATGGGTGGGGATATCAGTTCCACTGTTGCCATCTGTGGGCTCGTGCATCTCAGATATCCCAACCTCCGTCCGCGTCAATTGTGTAACCCCCACGTGTGTCATACACCGTCCCTGTATGCGTCTTGTCTGTCTTGTCTGTTAACCTACCCAACCTACCTCCCCAGCTTTACCAACTTCCTTCACCTGTCATACCACTCTCACCTGTAAAAAAAAAAAAAAGGGCACTCTGTCCCACAAAAATATTACGCCCCATACATAGCTGTCCATGTCGCAGACATGTCCGCTGGACATCTAAACTGTTAATTACAATTGGCTGTACAACAAATATTAATGTTGTCCTGACACCTCTCTCAGAGGTGGAAGGTTTCAAATGTCTCACCAAAATACATAGAAATATACAGCTGTTGCTGCAAAAGACATGGGCATCTATGGGCCTTACCTACACCCTTCCTGCAAATCCCACGCTTCTTTCCCTACTGTCTTACCCTCTTTGTGACCCCTTTTCACCACTTTCCTGTCACCCCTTTTGCTTTTCTTTCAAAGAAAATAGCTGGTGTCTTGTGTTAGCGGTGTTCACCGCCAGTGCGCTTGCGTGAGCTCCGCGCAAACGAGCGCAGACCTGGTTTAAAGTGCTTAAAAGTGCCTTTATGGCACTTTGATTGACAGGTCCTGTACTCAGTTCCAAAGTTTGCTAAGAAAAATAAATTCCCACTGTCAGTCTCGAACCCAGGACCTTGGTAACATTAGTCCGTATGACCTACCACTAAGCCATGCCTGCTTTACAAGAACAAACTGCTAAAATAAATATAACATGTAATAGTAGGAATCAGTATAAAGGTAATATAGGAGATGTACTATCCAAAGCATGTTTGGTAGAGTTTTAATGGCCAAATTACTGGATTCCCATACTAGTTCAGTGTGAGCAGAAACAGCACTGCTACCTGTTAGCTTGTACATAATAATGTAAGGTAATGTACATATGTGAAGGTGTGTATATCTACACATACATATATATAAATATATATTAATACATATGAAATATAATCGTAGGTCTCAGTAGCCATACACACTCACTACAGGAAAAGTTAACATAATTGCTGCAACCTGAATCTGCAACACAGCCTGACCCCTGTGTGACCTACTTACCCTTCTAACTGCTTACAGGTGGCCTCAACACTTTGATTGACAGGTCCTGTACTCAGTTTGAAAGTTTGCAAAGTAAAAATTCCCACTGTCAGTCTTGAAACCAGGACCTAGGTAACATTAGTCTGTTTGACCTACCACTAAGCCATGCCTGCTGTGGAAGAGCACACTGCTAAAATAAATATAACATGTAATAGTAGGAATCAGTATAAAGGCAATATAGGAGATGTACTATCCAAAGCATGTTTGGTAGAGTTTTAATGGCCAAATTACTGGATTCCCATACTAGTTCAGTGTGAGCAGAAACAGCCCTGCTACCTGTTAGCTTGTACATAATAATGTAAGGTAATGTACATATGTGAAGGTATGTATATCAACACATACATATATATAAATATATATTAATACATATGAAATATAATCGTAGGTCTCAGTAGCCATACACACTCACTACAGGAAACAGTGAAGATATATGCAGCAACCAGAATCTGCAACACAGCCTGGCTCCTGTGAGACCTACTAAGCCCTTTAACTGCTTAAAGGTGCCTCTAGCACTGTGATTGATAGGCCCTATACTCAACCCAAAAGCAGAATATGAGCATACTAGTAGGCCCTACCACAAGACCATTGTAACACTAGTCTGTATGACCTACCACTAAGCCATGACTCTCATACAGGAATATAGTGCTAAATAAGTGGAACGTAATAGTAGGAATGAAGATAAAGGCAATATAGTATGTCTACTACCCAAAGCATGTCAGGCAGACTTTTATAGTCCCAATTACTGGATTCCCATACTAGAGTAGTGTTAATGGAAACAGCCCTGCTAATTGTTAGCTCGTACCCAATAATGTCAGCTAATGTACATATATGAAAGTATGTATATGTACACAGATATATATATATATATTCATATAGCAATACATATGACATATAGTTGTAGGTGTCAGTATGCATACACACTCACTACAGGGAACAGGCAAGATAAATGCAGCAACCTGAATCTACAACACAGCATGAAGCATGGGAGATGTACTAACCTTCACACTCACAGAACACTGTCAACAGCATACCAGCATGGTCCACGCCCTACAATCTGAAAGGGCAACGCCTATCTCACATACCCTTTTATAGCAGTCTCCTGAAATCACAGTGAGACATGCAATTAGTACACACCCAGCTGCTTGCAATTAGCAAATGCTGCCTTACAATTGGTGCAGAGGCCATCACATGGATCCATGCAGATACCTACAAAAGTATTCAGTACCCACACTCCACTCATGCAATACAGTCATTGCACTAACCGAATGAGAAAGAGAGAGAGAGAGACAGACAGAGAGAGAAAACAAAATATACTGACAGCAAGCAGCAAAACAGCAGCAGCAGCAGCAGCAACAGCAGCAAAATACAAGCAGCACGACTGACTCACCAAAAGCTGCCACAAACACAGGTAATGCAAAGTAGCAGGTTAATCCTGTGTATACTGTGACACCTCCAAATGTATCATAGTTCACTATCAATAGGTATGTCCATGAGATAGGTTGTGTGTAGATAGTCATGAAATATAAACATATGTAAAATTGTTGTACATGTGGGCCATAACTAACACTTCCATAGCTTAGAACACAAGGCCAGTTGTGCATATGATGCAGTACTTCCCAGGGTCAGTAGAGGTTCCTCCTCATTGGTGTGGGACCACTGTGTATGTATGGCACTGTTCAGGTACATATCCTGTAGTATGGCCATGGATTAATATCAGTCTGTCATGTGGTGCTATGTCCTCCAGGGGTGAATGTAGCACACATCCAGGGATACCATTCCGTAACAGTGATGATATGTGTTCTGCAATGATGAGGGTGGCTCTCACCTGGACATGTGAGAGGATAGGGAGGTTACAGTCATCTGGGATAACTAATAACACGTGTGTAGGACAATGGCGAGGGGGGTACCTGCACCTAAACTGTCTGCAAAATTGTTGGCAATATCTGTGCATTTGGTGAATGTGAAGCATCTTAACACTGCAGACAACAGATGCCTTCCCATCATGTGAATCTGCCCTGTGCTGCAGTAGCCTCCTACTATTGTTATACAATATGCCTGTATCTGTAGTCCACTGGACAGGATTAATAAGTGGTGTGCAGTTGTTCTGGGTTAGATAACTGTGTGCACAGTACATGCAGTATGTGGGATGTCTGTGGTAAGCATATGCAAATGTGCTGGCGGTGTGTGTTGTGGCTTCCACTGGCCCAGTGGGCTGCATGGATAGCATCACTGTCATAACTACTGAATAACTGTGTAATTACATGCATACATAGCAAGGTAGTGTATTGTGCTTGTGGTGTTGTTCAGATATGTATATCCAGGCTGAGTAATTTGTGTCCACATCACAGGGTTGGATGGCAGCACACATCCAGTATGTATGGATGAACACCCAGAATGTGTCACACGTGTCACCTGTGCAGACGTATCTGGCCATTACCTGTGCATCCCCACAACACACACACATGCAACATATGGCAGAAGTACTATAGCAGTACACACATGTTCATAGGTTCATACTAGGCTATCTGCCCGAGGGCATTTACAAGACTAGCCCATAGTTTTGTGGCTTACGCCACCCCTTTAGTATGGGGAACCATACCCATTATTTTACTGTGCCTCTGTCGAGCAGTGACACTGAGGTAATCCCTGGGGTATATCTGCGATCTCCCATCCATTGGTCAAGATTTCCCTAGAACAAGGCCATCGAGGTGCTCTGCCTCACATATACCGTGATTTTGTTCCACAGCATAGGGAGTCTTTGGTTGATGAATCTATCCCTCCAGCATGTCCTATTAATAGCCGTGTCGAGGTTTAAGTCTCCTGGCCTTGTGGCTCTGATGGATCTAGATTTTTTAGGTGAAGCATATTCATCAAATCTGGGTCTGACATGGCCTTGTATGTTGGGCAAAGGTCACCTCTGAGCAAGCGGTGCGACTGACTACAACATACATGGACATGCTGGAGGGGCAAATTCCTAACTGAGAGGCTCCCTTTACTCTGTAATGAGCTCGAACAGTTGAGAATGAACAGTTCATAGGTTCATACTAGGCTATTTGCCCTAGGGCATTGGTAAGCCTAGTAGAATGTGTTTGTCTTTTGCCACCCAATCACAAGTTATGCTGCTATGCCCTTGTCCGACTTTAGTATACTATGCCTCTGTCTAACAGTGACATAGAAGTGATACCTGGGGTACAACTATGATCTCCATCCACTCATCCAGATTCCTATGGAAGAGAGTCAATGAGGGACTCTGCCTAACCAGTAGTGTGAGCTCATTACAGAGTGAAGGGAGCCTCTCAGTTAGGAATATGCCCCTCCAGCATGTCCATGTATGTCAGTGCTGAGGTCCAGCTCTCCTGAGCATGTGGCTGTATGGGACTCTGATTGCCTGAGGTACATCACGTTCATTACTGCTAGGTAGGACATGGCTGTATATGGCATGCACAGATTGCCCCTGAACAGGCAGTATGCCACTGAGTCCAGCTGGATTCACTTTACCTGGGCAGCATATGACATCTGTGTGAGCCATTGCATCCCCTTGATGATGTACTGTTGTCCTGTACCAGTTGCTGTAGGTGTCTGGTTAGGTACATCCCAAAAGGTGCATTGTATGCAATTATAGGCCTGATGATGGATGAGTACAGAGGCACAATGACCTCCCCTGCCATACATGTGAATCAGTCATGATTAGCTGGGCTATATAACATGTCTGTCAATCCACGTTGCCCATGTGGTAGACAAATGACAGACTGCTACCATGTTTCTTCCCAGGTCCCCAACTACGTCTAGTGCAAGTGCACACCCTCATAAATGATGTGGAAGCCTTCAAAGGCCCAAGGCCTGTTGAAAATATGGACCAGACTGCAGATACCTGTATAGAGGCATTCTGTGGACACATTCAGGAATGCATGGATCATGAAGCCACATATGAAAGCATGACCCAATTCTCCAAAGACAGATGTCCTGGGCACGGACACCAGCCATAAACACACTATACAATAGAAGGATGGCGCCACTACATGATACAACAACCTCCCAAAATGTGAAGGCACCACTGATGAGTATTGGAAGACAACTACAGGCACCCATATGATTGTCTAAGGCCATCTTTGAGAGAGGATTCCACAAGCCACTGAGGATAATCACAAGGCTGCCTGTAGTTATGTTAGTAACCTGGGTGGTACTACCCAGATATGCTCAGAGGTAATACAATATGTCACACAAAATATAAAACACACAGACATTGCCATCATCCTAGTGGACAGGTTCAATGCTGCCTTCTCTCCCCACCACACCAAAGGGAACATATGTCTCGCATCACAGTGCTTCCCCCCCTGACATCACAGATGCTCAGGTAAGAGATGCCCTTCCCAAAGCAGTAAACACTGCATCAATGGGACCAGACAGTGTCCCAGGCTGTGTCCTACATGAACCACAAGAAGAGCTACACCCAGACATAACACCACTGTTCAATCCCAGCCTTAATACATGATATGTGACCAGAGAGTGGCATACAGCAACAGTGGTCCCTCAACATGCAGGTGGTGCCATCACGGATCCTGGACACTACTCGCCCCATATGTCTGACTAGCTTTGTCTGCAAAGCTATGGCAAGAATCATCAAGAACCTCACATATCTAGATATTGTGGACCTACAGACATGTCACCATACACAGTTTGGCTTTGTCAATGGCAAATCCTGCCTATCAAACCTGTTTGCTTTGTTTGAAACAGTCACCAAGGCCACTGTCAAGGGGTAGGAGGTCCACACAGCCTACCTGGACCTTGCATAAGCCTTGGATACAATACCCCACTTGTGCATTCTAGGGAAGCTCACCAGTGTACATATTAACCCCTATGTCACTATGGGTATTGCACAGTGGCTCAAGGGCAGAACACACATGGTAGAATTGCTGGAGCCATGTCAGCCTCCAACCTGGTACAAGTGGTGTCCCACAAGGCAAAGCCCTAGGGGCTGTCATGTTCATTATATATTTGTCATAGGTACAGGCCAACATGGAAGTACTGTGGCTCAGCACGTCACAGGTGACTGCAGACCGAACACCATAATCAACTCAACAGCTAACACACGCATCCTCCAAAAGGGACTCTTGCAAACACACGACTTGTGCCACAGCCATGGCCTCAACATGAATGACAGAAAGAGTATAGTCATCCCTTTGTGAAACAGTAAATGACCACAATGTACCACATATGTGTTAATCCAGTAAGTGCAGACCTAGGAATTATGGACCTTGGGGTACGAGGTTGATAGCATCCTACCATTTGACAACAACATGGACAAAGTGGTTAGGTAAGCATGTGATATGGGCCACATCATCATGGGATCCACATGTAGGCCAGGGAGGACATTGTGCCCCTTTACTCATCCCTCATCATGCCCATAATTGACTATGATGAACCTGTCGGCATGCACCTTACCAGACACCTGCAGCAACTGGGGCTACCACATATGTACCTTGACAAGGTGATCAAAGTGCTCAAACAGATGCCACATACTGACTGGTTAAAGTAGCAGCAGCTCTACTCAGTGACATACTGCCTCTTCATAGGCAATCTGTGCCTTACATAGAAGGCCAGGTCATACCCTCACGTAATGGCCATGCTGCATCTCAGAATATCCAGATCCCACCAGGATACACGCTGGAAATACATGAACTTCAGGAGTGATATACATAGGACATGGTGGAGGGGCACATTCACAACTCAGAGGCACCCTTCATTCCTGATTATTATCCCAATAGAGGTTAGGCGGACTGACTCAGTGACTATCCTCAAGAGCGATATTAATGACTGGATGTGACATTGTAGGGTTACCCTGGGTATCACTTATGTGTCACTGTGAGAAAGAGGCACAGTATACTAACCTTGGAAAAGGGCATAGCAAGACAGATTCACAATGCATGTTGAAAGGAATGATCATCCTGTGGTGTGTTTTCCCAGTTGCCAAAAGGGATGTTTTTTTCATACCCACACACTTACCCCCTTCACACACACTTGTCATCTGCCGGATTCAAACCCCTACCTAACTATGTTAAGACACTAGAGACAGACGCATTAGCACAGCGTGCTATTCGCATTACTGGGGAAAGTCCTTTCCCCTGATATACTTATAGGGTGCTGACATCATCAGAGTTTAGAAAGTGGAATGATCATCCTGTGGTGTGTTTTCCCAGTTGCCAAAAGGGATGTTTCTTTCATACCCACACACTTACCCCCTTCACACACACTTGTCATCTACCGGATTCAAACCCCTACCTAACTATGTTATGACACTACAGATGGACGCATTAGCACGGCGCGCTATTCGGATTACTGGGAGAATCCTTTGCTCCAATATACTTACAGGGTGCTGACATCATCAGAGTCTAGAAAGTGGAATGATCATCCTGTGGTGTGTTTTCCCAGTTGCCAAAAGGGATGTTTCTTTCATACACACTTACACACACACTTACCCCCCTTCTCACACACTTGCCACCTGCTGGATTCAAACCCCTACCTAACTATGTTATGACACTAGAGATAGACGCATTAGCACGGCGCGCTATTCGGATTACTGGGAGAATCCTTTGCTCCAATATACTTATAGGGTGCTGACATCATCAGAGTCTAGAAAGTGGAATGATCATCCTGTGGTGTGTTTTCCCAGTTGCCAAAAGGGATGTTTCTTTCATACACACTTACCCCCCTTCACACACACTTGCCACCTGCTGGATTCAAACCCCTACCTAACTATGTTATGACACTAGAGATGGACGCATTAGCACGGCGCGCTATTCGGATTACTGGGAGAATCCTTTGCTCCAATATACTTATAGGGTGCTGACATCATCAGAGTCTAGAAAGTGGAATGATCATCCTGTGGTGTGTTTTCCCAGTTGCCAAAAGGGATGTTTCTTTCATACACACTTACACACACACTTACCCCCCTTCACACACACTTGCCACCTGCTGGATTCAAATCCCTACCTAACTATGTTATGACACTAGAGATGGACGCATTAACACGGCTCGCTATTCGGATTACTGGGAGAATCCTTTGCTCCAATATACTTATAGGGTGCTGACATCATCAGAGTCTAGAAAGTGGAATGATCATCCTGTGGTGTGTTTTCCCAGTTGCCAAAAGGGATGCTTTTTTCATACACACACACTTACCCCCCTTCATACACACTTGCCACCTGCTGGATTCAAACCCCTACCTAACTAGGTTGTGACACTAGAGATGGACGCATTAGCACGGCGCGCTATTCGGATTACTGGGAGAATCCTTTGCTCCAATATACTTATAGGGTGCTGACATCATCAGAGTCTAGAAAGTGGAATGATCATCCTGTGGTGTGTTTTCCCAGTTGCCAAAAGGGATGTTTCTTTCATACACACTTACACACACACTTACCCCCCTTCACACACACTTGCCACTTGCTGGATTCAAACCCCTACCTAACTATGTTATGACACTAGAGATGGACGCATTAGCACGGCGCGCTATTCAGATTACTGGGAGAATCCTTTGCTCCAATATACTTATAGGGTGCTTACATGATCAGTGTCTAGAAAGGGAGATGACCATCCTCTGGTGTGTTTTCACATTTGCTAGGGGTAACATTTGGACCAAGTGTGTGAGCATGCCCAGTTCAGCCTTCCTGTGGCATGTTGTGTGAAAGATGTCTCATTTATCTAAGTGTGTGAGCATGCCCAGTGTGGGCTTTACATATGTTGAACTCTGCAGCCCATCACATTTGTGGATGAGTGTGACCTTCAACAAATACCTCCAGTTTATGGTTGTGTGTTCTGTGCCATGTTGTGTAGTTACTGTCCAAATGCTTTTTGTGTGAACAAAACTGGGAGTATACTGTGCCTGCAGGTTTTGCATGGGATACTTTGCACACAATTGTCAACATCCGTTCATACTGACCTAACACTGTAGCACTGTCTAGTGTAGTGTTTCAGTACTTTCACTGTGGTGGTCAGTATCCTGGGCTTCAGTCCTATCACTGATTTACATTTCCATAGTGTGCACAACAGGCTGGTTAAGGTCCAGTTGTGCACATCTGCACAAAGGCAGTGCCTCTACAGACCCTGTTAATTGCTGCCCCATAAGCTTAACAAGTGTAGTCTGCAAATCTATGGAGAGGATCATAATTGAGCTCATAAACAAAGATATAGGGGACATGCAGACATTGTACCCATCCCATTTTGCCTTGGTCAGGGGCAGATCATGCCTTTTGTACTGGGTTGACATCTTCAAATTGGTCACTTAGGCCATTGTTGGGGAAAGGCAGTCCATACAACCTACCTTGGCCTTGCTAACACTTTCAACACAATACCCCACTCAGGTATTGTGGAAAGACCTCACAACTGAAATGTAAACCCATATGTCACAAGATGGGTTGCAAACTGTCTTAAGGACGGGACCCACAGGGTTAGAGTTGCTGGCACTATGTTAGACTCCAGGCTGGTCACAGGTGGTGTCACACAGGGCTCAGTCCTTGGCCACCATTGTTTGTCATGTACTTCCCATGAGAACAGGCCAACATGGGAGGACTTTGGATGACAATGTTAGCAGATGAGTGCACACTGGGCACCATAGTGGACAGTGCATCACACACAGATATCCTTCAGAAGGGACTCACAGTAACTGATAGCTGGTGCCAGGGCCATGGCCTGAAGTCAGAGTGCACAACATGTGTAGACATACCCTTCAGGAAAAGCAACGTGACCCCAAGCTACCATATTGGTGGCAATCCTCTAAGCACAGAGGAGGTTATCACGGACCTGGGGACCCAGGTTGACAGTCGCCATTCTTCTCAGACTCACATTGCTAAAGTGGCTAGGAAGACCTTCTACATTGCCCACCTGATAAGGATGGGATTCACATCCAGATCTAGTGGGTCATTGTTCCCCTGTACTCTTCAGTTATCAGACCGGTGATCAAGTCATATGCCCTATTCTGGCTGTATCTCACCCAACATCTGCAGCAATTGGAGACACCCTGACTGTCCCCCACCTAAAGGATCAAGGAACCACAACAGCTGTCATATGCTGCCAGATTGAAGACACTCACACTCTATTCACTCACATACCGTCTGCTTAGAGGTGACATGTGCCTGACATGCGAGGCCATGTCCAAACAGAGATTAATGGACATGCTCCACCTCAGACTCAGAAGATCCACCTGAACCACTAGTGCAGGTGACTGACACCTTAGCAGGGATGTATGTTGGACATGTTGTAGGGATGGAGTTATCACTCGGAGACTCCCTATGCTGTGGAATACAATCCTGGTCCATTTGAGGCAGAGCACCTTGCTGGCTGTGTTCAAGAGGTATCTTGACCTAATGCTAGTCGGAGAATGTGTTTGTCCATCAACACATTGTAAGCGTAGTTTGACATGTCATATGTCTTGTTTAGTATACTGTGCCTCTGTCTACCTGTGACATAACATTGATACCCAGGGTAAACCTCCCATCTCCCATCCACTCATTAGGATTCCTGTTGAGCGGACTCAACCAGTGTCTTTATGGACAACCTGTAGTGTTAGTTTACTCATGTGTCGGGGTGGCTTCTGTGTTTTGGATAATGCAGTACAGCCTGTCCTATATATGTCAGTGCTGGGGTTCAGGTCCCTCATGTGCATATCTCCCTGCCATTCACATTGTACAAGGTACGGCATGTGCATTTCTGACAGCTTGGACATGGCTTTCTACATCAGGCACAGCTTGTGTCTGGGTGGCCAGCATGGCAGTGTGTAACTGCATTCTGTTTAATCAGGCGACACATTACATGTGTTCCAGCTCTTTGATACTCCTGGTGAGGTACTGTTGTGGACTTTACAGTTGCTGAATCTATCTGCTGAGGTACACCACACAGGCGCTGTTGTGGTCATTTGTAATGCTGCTGAAAGATAACTGCAAAACCACAATGACCTCCCCTTAGCTAGATGTCATAACCCTCATGATTAGGTTGGTATATGGATTGTTGCTGTTAACCCTACAGCCACATTTTTGTCCAATGCAGGATATCTATCACCTTGTGTCCCCATTCTGGCATTACATGTTAGGAATGTCATGGGTCGACACCTATGTGGGAATTGGTGGTCACTTACTGGATTATCCACAGAGGCTGACTATACTGTTTTCACCATTTAACATGCTGACATGGCTATGGCACCAGCTGTCTGTTTCTATGTGGCCCTTTTATGGGATGCTTGTGTCAGCTGGTGTATCAGATATGTCAGGCGGCTTGTTGTCCTCTACAAACATGTTCCAGCACAGTCCTTACTTGTTGGCCTGTACCTATGGGTCATATATACCAGATGGTGAAGGTCCCAGGACCAAGCTTTGTGGGATGCCTGTTATATGTGGTTTGTAGTCTGACATGGCTGCTGCATGTCTGACCATGTCAGTTCTGTCATTGGTCTGGTTTGCAACTCCTCCCATGACATTGGGGTGTATATATCAGCTGGTGAGCAAATCTATACGGAACACATAGGGTATTGTACAGAAGGCTTTGCAAGGTCCGGCTACACTGTGTGGACCACATTGCCCTCATCACTGACTTCAAGTACTGTTTCAACTGAGTCACACATGTTTAGGGGTGGGGTCTGCACTTTGTAAACCCACACTGGGTAGGGTCGGGTGTCAATAGATCCACAATATCATTATGTCTGTGGTACATGCTGGTCCTTTCCATAGCTGTGCAGACCAAACCTCTCATGATTCTGTGGTGGTTGTTTTTCCTATCCATTCAGGAGACACCTTTGTTGAGAACACCCACTGTTGTTGTACACTGCTCTTTGGAGTGCACCCTGTGGTAAGGGTGACATAATGTCAGGGAGGCGGCAGTCTGCTGGGGAAGGTATTTGGCATTATGGGGGGGGGGGTTTGCACTGCACATGTCAGGATGTATGTTGGCCATACCTGTGTGTGTCTGGTATGTTGTTTGTAATATCGGTGTGATCCGGAGCATATCCAGGAATCAACAACATGCTTACTACCATCATTTGCAACAGCCTTGGGGTTATCTGTAGTGTCCTGTACAATCTGTATCATAATGGGTTCATACTAGGCTACCCCCTAGGGCATCTGTAAGCCTGCATGTCCATTTTGTTTGATGGATTCTGGGGAATTGTTTACACCTGTGTCAGTGCTAGTATGATACCAGGGGTATAGTGACAAACAGCTCAGAAGCTGACTTCACACTTCTTTGGACTGAGATGGTATCCATTAAGCCCACTGGGCCAGTGGAAACCACAACACACAATGGTGACTCCTGCACAGACACTTTCTACGGACATCTCCGAGTAAGCATGGACCATGCAATCACAAATGAGAATGACACCTTCACCACCAAGGGAAAGTGGCCTGTCTGGTGGACCCCAGCCATAAACAAACTGTATAACAGATGAAGGATACTAATGCAAGACAGAGCTACATCTCCAGAATGTAAGGCAGCTGTGATCAGCAGTAGTAGAAAGCTACATTCTCACATAAAGACACCCAAGTTCAACTTGGGGACATAAATCACCACAGGCGATGAAGGTAACCACACTGCTTTCTTCAGTTATGTCTGACGCCTGGGTGGGAACCCTCATATATGCTCAGATTTGGTACACAACAACTTATATCCCAGGGACCTGACAGATATTACTGACACCCTGGCAGACCAGTTCAGTGCAATGTACCCTCCCTCACCCCCAAGACATGATAGTTATCACTGCTGTATGTTACCTCACTGTCATCCTGGATGTCCATGTGAGAGCCGCAGTCAGCAAAGACGCAGTACACAGCATCAATGGGACCTGATGGTATCCCCAGTTGCATGCTATGTGAACTACAGATGGAGATAAACCTGTATATGCAGATCCTATTTAACCTTAGCCTTGCTACAGGATCTGTACCTGAACACTGGCGTCGGCAACAGTGGTCCCACTCCACAAAGGAGATGCCTCCACAGACCCTGGCAGCTACCACCACACAAGCTTAAACAGCCTTGTCTGCAAAGCTTTGTGAAGGGTCATTATGGAGCTTCCACACAGAGACATTGGTGTCCTACAGACCCTTGATCACACCCAATTCAGCTTTGTACAGTGCAGATCCTGCGTTTTGCAACAAGTTGACTACTTTGAAACTGTCAGTAGAGCCGTTGATGAGGGCTACACAGTCCACACAACCTACCTGCGCTTGGCTAAGGCCTTTGACACAATACCCCACTCAGGCATCATAGACAAGCTCAACAGCTGAGATATAACACCATATGTCACAGCATAGGTTGCAAAATGGCTCAGAAACAGAACCCATAATGTCAACATTGCAGGTGCCTTGTCAGGTTCGAAGCCAGTCACAAGTGGTGTCCCACAAGGTTGTGTCCTGGGACCTCTCTTATTTGGTATTTACTTTTCAGATGTGAAAGCAAACATAGGAGGGTTGTGGCCGACAAAGTTTACAGATGACTGCAACCTGGGCACCATAGTGAATACATCAGCCAGCACACACATCCTACAGACTGCCGTCACACTGACAGATAGCTGGTGCTGGACTCATGGCCTAAAACTGACTGCGACTGATGTGTAGCCATCCCCTTTGGGAGGAACACAGTACCCACAGATCTGTACATAGACAGCAACCCAATGAGTACAGGAAACAAATCAGACAGCTGGGGACACATGTAGATAGTGACATCTCATTTGACACCCATGTTGCCAAAGTTGTTTGACAGACTTTCTATCTTGGCCACCTTATCATGGAGGGTATTCCATCCAGACCATAGGAGGTCATTGTACCACTATACTTCTCCCTTATCAGGCCCATGCTTGAATACAATGCCCCATTTGGTATGTACCTCAACCAGCACTTGCAGCAGCTGGAGAGACCCCACAAGTACCTTACCATGACGATCAGGGATCTACAACACATGTCATATACTTCCAGAATAACTAAAAACAAGCTTTTTCAGTGTCATACCACATACGTACAGGTGACCTATGCCTGACATACAAGACCATGTCCGATCAGGATTTGGTAGACATGCTCCACTGCAAGCAATCCACATCCACCAGAAACATGGGAGCTAAAGATTTGAACCTCAGCACATACATGTATAGGACATGCTGAAGGGACAGAGTCATAACTCAGAGGCATCTCACACTCTAGCAGAGTATCCCAGTTCATGTTAGACAGAGTACCTCACTGACTCTCTTCATGAGACATCTGGACAGCTGCATGTGGACAGGGGCACAGACTGGACAGAGGCATAGTCACATTATTCAATTATGTAAGGTGGTCATAATGTGTCACTACTAAGTCAGAGGCACAATATTTCGTATCTATGCAGTACACATATTACCACTATGAGGGGTGGCAATAGCAATATTCATCAGGGACACCCTCACCTCATGGTTGGTGGCAACACACAATGCATTGTACACCATCTGGGTGCAATTAACCATAGGCAAGACTGCTCTGAAGTTTGTAGCATGTTACAGGCCATCCTCTGAAACTCAGGTACCTCACAGAGCTTTCATGAAAACAGTGGCGGGGATACATGTACCTGCAAACACCATCACACTGGGTGATCCCAAATATCCAAATATAGACTGGGATCAGTACTACAGCCACAACACTCTAGCCCACAGGTTCCTAGAGTTCATACACTCACATGCCATGGAAGAACTAGTCACCATGCCCACAAGAGGAGACAACATAGTAGATCTCATCATCACAAACATGGGCTCACAATGTTCAACACCAGAGGTATACCCATCATTGGTGAGATCAGATCATGACCTACTCTCAGTGGAAGTCCACATCCCACCTCCACCCCAGATAGAAAAGACCACAGTGCAGAACCTCTCAGAAGCCGACTACACACTTCTAATGACTGTTGTGGTCTCTTTCAAAGCCCCAAGCCAGCAGACACCATTACCCAAGCCACTGTATCACTTACAACTGCCTTCTACCAGCACCTTCAAGACTGCATGGATGAGGCAATCCCAAACAAAACACAGACTCGTTGTACCAGAGGCAAGCGTCCAGTGTGGTGGACCTCAGCCATAAACAAGCACTACAACACAAGGAAGGAGGTACTACAAGATAGAGCGATATCCGTGGAAGGGTAGACACCCCTGCTCAATATAGGTGAAACACTGAGTTCCCCATGAAATCATCCAAGGCGAATATTGGGAGTAAACCCACTAAGGGCTCACGGGACAACAATGAGGCCTTTTATAGATACGTTACACACCTGGGAGGAAACTCCCAGATATGCTCAGAATAGGCTCAGAATGCTGTAAATATCACTGAACCTACAGACATTGCCAACATGCTGGCTGACAGGTTCAGTGCAGATTTCTCCACCCACCCCTCCACCACAACTGGAGAGATATGTATGAAAGAGGATTGTAGCCCCCCAAACATCTCAAATGCTCAGGTGGGAACTGCTCTATCCAAGGGAAAGGACGCAGCATCCATGGGACCAGATGGTGTCCCTGGTTTTGTGCTCCATGAACTCACTCAAGAATTAAACCCGCAGTCAGGGCAGCTGTATGATCTTAGCCTCAACTCGGGATATGTTCCCAAGGAGTGGCATATGTCAATGGTGGACCCACTTCACATGGGGGTGCCTCCACCGACCACGGAAACTACCATCCCATCAGCTTGACAAGCAGGGTCTGCTAAGCTATGGAGAAGATCATAATGGAAGTCATAGATGAGGACATAGGGACTTGCAGACATTAGATCCAACCCAGTTAGGCTTTGTTGAGGGCAGATCATGCCTTTTAAACTTGGTTGACTGTTTCATAACAGACACCAAGGCCATTGACAAGGGCAAGGCACTCCACACAGCCTACCTTGACCTGGCAAAGGCTTTCAACACAATACCCCACTTGGGTATCATTGAAAACATCACCAGCTTAAATGTGAACCCATACATCACAGGATGGGTTGCAAACCGGCTACATGACAGAACAGACAGGTTCAGACTTGCTGGTGCCATGTCACACTCCACAACTGTCACAAGTGGTGTCCCACAGGGCTCAGTCCTGGGCCCACTATTGCTCAGCATCTACTTTTCAGAAGTACAAGCAAACACAGCAGGATTATGGCTGACAAAGTTTGAAGATGACTGCGGACTGGGAACCATAGTTGGACACCCATCTGACACAGACATCCTTCAGAAGGGTGTCATAGTCACGGATAACTTGTGCCAGAGCCATGGCCTTACATTACACACTAAACAATGTATAGCCATACCCTTTGGGAAGAACAAGGTTACCACTAGTTCCCATGTAGGTGGCAATCCTCTAAGCACACAGGAGGTTATCAGGGACCTGGGCACCCAGGTTGAGAGTAACCTTTGTTTGACACTCACGTTGCCAGGGTAGTTAGGTAGAACTTCTACATTGCCCACCTCATCATGCAGGGATTCACATCTAGATCCAGGGAGGTCATTGTTCCCTGTACTCTTCACTCATCGGACCATTGATTGAGTGCAATGCCCCATTCAGCATGTATATGACCCGACACCTATGGCAATTGGATGGGCCCACAAATTCCTCGACAGGAGGAGAAAGGGTCTCAAACATATTTCTTATGCTGCCCGACTGGAGGAATTCCAGCTTGATTCCGTGACTTACCGTCTGCTCAGAGGTGACCTGTGCCTGACATCCAAGGCCATGTCCAAACCTGAGTTAATGTACACGCTTCACCTCAAGACCTCTACATCCATCAGAACTACAGTGGCAGGAGATTTAAACCTCAACACAGATATTAATAGGATGTGCTGGAGGGACAGATTCTTCAACCAGAGAGTCCCTATGCTGTGGAACAACATCCTGGTACATGTGAGGCTGAGTACCTCACTGGCTTTGTTCAAGTGAGATCTTAATCAATGGATGGGAGATTGCAGGTATGCCCCAGGGATAACCTCAGTATCACTGCTTGTCAGAGGCACAGCAATATAATGGGCAAATTATCCGTCAGAGTGAAGGTGCGGCAGACTCCACGGAACTCTGGTCTAGGCTTATAAATGCCCTAGGGCAGATAGCCTAGTATGAACCTGTGAACCTGTGAACATAGGCCTGGGGCAGTTGCTGCTATTAGGACAGTGGTCTGCAGCAAGCTATATAGTAGTAGTCAGTTTTAGCCATTGGTGTTTGACCATGGCTAATGCATGTTGCTTCTTGTTGTGGTAACAACAGGGGTGTGTGGTTATCCATGCCATTTATTGGTAGTCACCCTCATTTTGTATCTTGTTCCATGTTTTTGCACATGTACATCACTGTATGAGGTGTGACCCTGGTAGTGTCAGGGTGCTGATGTGCGCTTTGACCCTGTTTTCTATTACAGCACTGATATGTGCATTCCCTATACTGTGTGCATTTACACTGCACACATCTTGCTGTTTATACCTTTGCCATTGGGTAGCATTACATCTAGGTTCCTATCCCTTGTGATAGCTATGAGGTGGGTTTGTGTTTTGTGGTTTATGATTGGTGAGGGTGGATGTTAGTCATGGTCCTCAGGTGTGCATATGATACATGGTATTACATTACTTAACACATGGCATTCATGCCTCGGGTGGTGCTGCAGGGCTGCCTCTGTCGGATGCACATACTACACTCCCTGTACATTTGGAAGCAGGTTGTGTCATGTTAGGCATCCCTGTTACTGTATGAGTGAGTCAGAGTGGGTATCAGTCCCAGTGTTCCTACTGACCAAGCATATGTCGTTGCCTCTTTGCCAAGGCCAGGGCATACTGGGCACGCCTCCTTCTGCCTACTGGGATAAGGTCAGGTTGTTCCTCCTCCAAGTCACCCCTGCCTGTGGTGGCCTTGGCAATGGTGGGGATGTTTGGCCCAGCCCTGTGCTGGTCCTGCTGCAGCTGTTTCCAGGATCATATTATGTAGCATAGCACATATCATGATCATTTGGGTACATGTAGTTGGTGTGTACTGCAAAGCTCCACCAGTCGTGTCCAGACACCGGAACCGTGACTTGAGCAGCCCAAACACACGCTCTATGATATTACGTGTTTGTGCGTGTGCCTCATTATGGCGTTCCTGTTCGTGTGTGTGTGCATTTCTGATGGGTGTCATCAGCCACGGCTCAAGTGCATAACCAGCATCCCCCACTAGGTGTCCGTGTGGGAAGTCCCCATTGGCAAATGATTGGTACAGCTGCGTCAGATGCCAGATGTGGGAATCGTGGTAGCTACCAGGGCAGCCAGCACACACATTCATTATTATGCCCTGGGCATCACACACGACCTGGCAGTTGATGGAGGGGTATCCCTTGCGGTTAATGTAGACTCTACCCCGCTCACCGGCTGGTGCCTTGATGCATATGTGCGTGCAGTCTATTGCACCCAGCACCTCAGGGTATCCCGCTATTTGCTGGAAGAGACGCATATTGCTGGCCACAACCTCATGGTCACTAGGGACATATATATGATCACTGACATGTGGTGACATGGCATCCAGGAACTGGTGCAGTACCCTGGAGGCTGATGCCTGTGATATCCCCATCATATCGCCAGTTGGTCTCTGAAAGGTACCTGTTGCTAGTATTCTTAGGCCAGCACATACCTTGGTTTCCACTGGGATGGGTTCCCCTCTGTTGGTTCTGTGTGTGAGGCGTGGCCTGCACAGCTCAACAATCTGCTGCAGGAGCTCTCTGTCCACTCTATAGCGCTCTACTATCTCCAGCTCATGTAACCCATGGTAGGTGACCCTAGGCCTGTATACTCTTCTCCTTCTCCTCACTCTGGGTTGTCTGTCAGCATCTGCATTATCACCACCCTCGGCAATTCGCCTATGTCTGATTATAACAGCTATGGCAGCCCCTAGCATTTCTGCTCTGAGTTCAGCTTTTCAGGTTTCAACTCTGA
>NC_056737.1:1303831978-1303864478 GCF_019279795.1 Protopterus annectens | reverse complement strand
TTGCATACAGCAACTTTATTGATATGTCCCCCTCCAACCTGTTTGCTAATGTAGTCCATCGCCAGTGTGTGCAGCTTAGAGCTGAACCATGCAGAACTATTTCACATCAAAAATATAAGAAAGGGAATATAATTTAAAATTAAACAAATACAAAAATATTTAACAGCCCATTCTCTAAGCACAATAATGCCCCTCCAGGGTATGTGTTATTGGAGAAATAATGCCCTTCCAATGGTGTAAAGGCCAACTACCTGCAGCATCAGTTCTCATAACATCCTTCTAGATAGGATTTATTTCACTGATAACATATACCCTTTAAATTTTGCTAGCTGACAACCCTACTTTACAGATATGCATTTACATTAAACTCTTGCTCTCACTAAATGCAATTCTGACTTTTGTATTCCCAAACTGAGACTGAAATCGGTCACTTATGCCCAGTGCTATGTCCTGGTAAACAAATTAAAAAAAAAAAAAAAATATATATATATATATATATATATATATATATATATATTAACAACTATTCCACAGAGTTACCATGCCACACAAACAGTAGCCAAGAACAGCAGCAAGAACCGGTCCATTAAGAACAGCAGCGAAAAACAGCAGCAGGTGTCAATTCAAGCAAAAAAAACAGTGCTGGTATAATATAAAAACTCAGGTTTATTGTATTAAGCACTTTCACTTAGGAGCTTCTTCAGACCAATATATATATATATATATATATATATATATATATATATATATATACATATATATATATACCAGATGATAACTGCAAGAAAAAGCTATAGTTGTAAGACTCTAGTCAAGAATGCCATGACAGGGGGTTTGGGAGGGTGGCCTAATGGTTAAGGTGTTTGCCTTACAACCACAAGGTGCAGGGTTTGATTCTCACAAGAGATAATTGGCTAGGTTTACAATGGCTCGCAAGAGCAGTTAGCCTAGTACTGACCTATGACCCCTATGTCCTCTTGTAGCTTTGTTTACCAGCTAAATTCAATTTTTATTTATGAAATCTAGGAACTTTTTGTCATGTTCTATGTGTCCCAGTTAATTCTAAGGTAGTTAAAATCACCCATATAATTGTGATTTTGCAGGAAAAGCATTTAGGACACTAAAGAATCTTAGTGTAATTATCAGGAGGACAAAGAAGATGCTCTGTAACAAGCCACTAATTGATAGTTAATTCTCTCTAGAGTGATCTTTAGTTCAATGAGGTCAGTTTGTGGATCCCTAATGGTCTGCCCTGGTAGTTATATGTTCCATGACACATATGGAGACAGCACCTCAGTTGCCTTTTGGTTTTAAGATATGAAATATGCAAAATGGAGGTAAGGGGAAGTGCTCTTTTACATTTAAACCAAGCGTCAGTAAGTATGCAAAATGAATGTTTTTGAAATGCAGGAATGTCTTAAGATCGGGTAACTTATTGTTTAGACTTCTGAAGACGAATAGAGCCAGACTAATGAGATTCAATTTTGGACTGATGTGATAGTTACAGCAGAATGTCCAGCAACTACATGCTGCCTAGAAAAGTCACTAGACCTGCAGCAAAGGCTTTAGCCAGTATACAGAAGCCATTGAATGAGAGGTGCAGGCCATCCTTAAGGAAGCAAGATAAATTGTCAAGCATGTTGTCCCATACTAGATCCCCTAGAAATGATACCAGTATCAGTCAATTACTGAAACAAATTAGCTTTGTCTTTATTATTTTCTTTATATGTTTATATTTAAGTATCTTTTCAAGTACCATGTAATTGTAAAAAAACAGCAATCAATTTAAAGTCCATAGCAGAATTAAAAACAAGTCTATGAAAAAACTTGTTTTGCAGCTGCTTATTGACTTTTTCGTCATAGTCCTGTTTTCTCAGACCACTGAAGCCCACCTATGTAAGCCATTGTGATAAATGTAGAGTCTTTATCCTTTTTTTAACTGAATTTTATTTTTAGAGAAATGAAACTGAAAAAATGTATAAGATTGTGTAATACTGGAATGAGCTGAAAACAACTGGAAGAAACTGAAATGAGACTGAAATGAATGTCTTCATTTGTTAATTACCCAGAACTGTACTGAACAGGTGCCATTCTCTCTCCATTATGACCCAAATATTCTTGTACTTTTCACAATAAAGTTTGCACCTGCTTTAGTTCAGTTAAGTATTCTTTACTAACTACAGTGACGGTATATATCCACAATATCTGAATACCGTTTACAATAACAGTGCTCATAAACTGATAAACTGAAACAGTCCTCTGCATCTATATTCATAAACTGAAATTGCCCCTTTCCTCCTGAATAGTATAATTAATATTTTGGAATGCTGGATATTTGACCTGATTTCTGCACTCATAGCTGAATGTCTTTGCTGCCTTCTGAAGACTGTACTGTCATGACTTTCTGCATATCAGTCCAAAATAAACTAACGTAACTGTGTCTGAAGTATTTCCTAATAATACCAAAACTCTGTTCTACATGCCTCTTTAGCCTTGGTTCCCAAGCCTTGTAGCATGCAAATGGATGTGTTTGTACTCAAATGTACTGCACATTCTGTTCTTATCAGTATTCTTGACTGAAGGTTATTTTCACTGATTGACAGTGCATTTATTGAAAATGTATGTAAACTATGACAGGTGCTTTAATAGTTGCATTTCTAAACTTATGCAAAGAGAATACTCTATTTTTGTATGTTTAAATGATATCAGATCTAACAAAAACATCCAACAGACAATATAACAATAACAATTGGTTATCAAAGAAATGTAAGAGGTTCAAAAAGTTTTAAACTGTATACAGTATTTACAACATTGCTCAGCTTAATACACTGAGGCCTATTATCTCACCAGAATAACTCACCATTACTAGTTTCAACAATAACTTCACAGTCATACAGAAAGCCAATAACTAGTAAACAATGTTTTGCAGAGGTGTGGAACACAGGTTAATTGAGCCCTACTTTTAAAAGCATACAAGATGTAACCCAAGCTTTTTTTCCCATAATCTTTATTAAGTTTTAATGGAAAATACAACAGCAACTCCGATTACAACAATTGTTGACACTGGAACAATGATCTGGTAAAGCCATATATAATCAAAGATGTTAACATCAATAAACTATATACAAAACTACTTATAAAAGTGCTATAAACCTAACAAGAGAGAATATATACTTGAGTTTTAATAATAGAGGAATTTAAACAAGGGGATAAAAACAAGTTAGAGGCCCTAAACTGAAAAGGAAAGAGAGATAGAAGAGGTAGTGGGTATGGAGACCATGTTCCTTAAATTATCTCCACGTTAAAGATATCCAGTGCCACAGGCTTAGTTCAGAATGAGGCCAAATAGTATATTCCAGTATTCAATAAAATGTAGATGAGCTTTTTGATTAAACATCAGAAGCTTATGAGCTGATAAATAATTGATTGCCATTTGTTTGAACCCTCTCCAAGTGCGTGAGGGTCTATCCTTCCAGGTTAATGTAATATAAAGTTTAAAAAGGGTGAATAATGTGATTAGAATGTGAATTTGTAACTTTGTTAGACCAGGCGGAGGTATATGTAACACTGTAAATTCCCATGAGAGGGTAGATTTCTCAGGGTCTATGTTAAATCAACAAACGATTAAAAAAGTGAATGATGATTTATCAAACCCATGTAAGCAAAAGCTTACACTCTTGAATGCTTAGAACAGTGATTCAGTGATTTTTTTTTCCAAGGGAAAAAAAATCGCTGTTCCACACAAAAAAAAAAATTAAAACATTACATAAAGTGGGGGGGGGCTTCGCCCCCACACCCCCCTACTTAAATATACCAATTCCAAGATCGCACTACAGTCACGAAAACCACAAAGTAATGGAAGCGGCTTTCCCAGGGAAAGAATTCGCTTATATGGTGTTTTACTATTTTGCCTTTTTGTGCTTTGAAGTTCGATCAAGATACATTCGAAATAATGCATCTTCGATCATTTAATAGGAACCCGATTTCTCATAACACATCTTTTGGAGTCTAAGTCTCAGGGAGCACCAAAGTTTATAGGAACATTTGCAGCTCCAAAAAATGTAGAAAAGATCAGATCTTTGTAGTTCACAGTAATGACAGAAGGGGAGAATGAAGGTTTACATTTGTTTATGATGGTAAGGGTGAGGTATGCATTAATAATCCTAAGTTGTGTGTAGCTGAGATTTTTGAAGGGGATTGATTTAGAAGATATTAGATGATCGATGTTTAGGTGTTCGATCACCTAAACATTCGATCTTTTAATATAGACCCCAACTGAGTTGCAGAGCTGAGGCTGTTTGTAAATATGGTAAAGAGGAGGGGTCAAGGATGGAACCTTGGGGAACATCTACTGAGATGGGGAGCAGGGGGGGGGAGATGGCCCATTTGGTTGCTTGCTGACAACGGGAAAGATAACTATGAAACCAGATGAGGGATGCAGTGGTGAGGCCATGGGATATGAGTTTGTCTAGAAGTAGTTGGTGAGAAATAGTTGGTGAGAAAAAGTTGGTCCAGTAATTTGAAAAGAGGACTTCATTCTAGTATCTAATTGAAACAATGTATATGTTTTAGAAGTCATTTTCTTCCTCATTGACAATAGGGTCCAGACAGTTTGTCAAGTTGTAACGTCTTTATCATCTAGGTTGCGTTTAAGTAAAATTTTGGAACAGAGTTCCCTTAATTGTCTTAGAATGATGGTATAGCTCCTAGGGAGATTTAGTGACGCTCTCAGATCTGAGATAGATTTGCCCCGGAAGGGGTAGAAGTCGAGTACTTAACTCTCCTTTAAAAGGGGGAAGTTATTTAAGTTTAACATTATTATTATTATTCAGTTATTAAGTTTTAAATTTGGATTGATGTGTTACAGTTGTAAGATTTTGAAAGCGTTGGATAGGTTCAAGGATTCAATTAGTTTTTGTATGTTAGATATACTTCTCTTTAAGGGAAATGTGTAGTTTGGAATTTTTTAGACTTGCTTTATTCAAGAAAGGAAGGGCTTCGGCTTAAAATTAAGGGAATTAACATAATTATAAAATAATTCTATCCAAGGAGGGGACCACAAATTCCTATTCTGGTTATAGTCTGACATTACTATTAGTCTGCTACTGTTAATTATTTCATAGTATAATCTAAAGTTGGGAAGGTTTAATTCCCCTTTATCTTTAGGGCATATAAACCTTTGGTAAGAAATTCTAACTGATTTAGGAGACCATGTGAATTTGGCAAGGGTGGAATGTAGTCTTTTAAAGAAATTGTTATGGACTGTCACCTGAGAGGTAGTAAAGGTATATAGCAGCGTAGGTAAGATGTTTATCTTAACAATTGCTACTTTGGATAAGAAGGGTAGTTGAAGCTTGTTCCATCTGATGCAATCCTGTTGTAAGTTTAACCACAAACTGTTGATGTTATTTTGGTAGAATGTTTTGGGATCTTCCTGAAAAGAGATTCCTAAATATTTCAAGGAGTGTCTTATTTTGATTTCAGTTGGCCAGGGAGTATAGAAAAAGCAGGTCTGGTGAATTAATTGGGAATATTGCAGATTTGTCAATATTTAGTTTATAAATGGAAAATTTCAAAAATATTTCATCTGAGTTTAGAATTTTCAGTACATCAGAACTTGGTAAAGTAAAATATAGGTTTAAGACATCTGCTAAAGCTAAGAGAACAATCCTGGTGTTATAAAGTGTTGGAACATAGTGAAAGGTCTTCTGAGTAATAAGTAAAAGTGAAGGTTCAATATATAGTTTAAAGGTATGGGGATAGAGGACTCCCTTGTCTTGTTCTATTCTTAATATTAATCTGCACAGAGGTAGTCTTGTTTATGTGCAGTGTGTGGGACATGTATTAGTATAGAGTGTCCTAATGATTCAAACAAAGGTTTTAGGTAATCCAAAGTAGGGTAGGACTAAAAGCAGGAAGTCTAGGTTGAATGTGTCAAAAGCTTTGGCAGTGTCTACTGCAAGGGCAAACATGGGATTGTGGTTTTGGTTAGAAAGTTTTATCAAGGCGTCTAGTGTGAGCTCGTTGTCACAGGTTTGACTGAATTGGATAAAAAACCTGATTGTCTGGGTGACACATGTTTGGGATAATGGATTTTTGTCTGTTAGCTAATATTGTTGTGAAGATTTTAACATCCAAGTTAATGAAGGAAATGGGCCTGTTACTCCTTGGATCTTTGGGATCAGCCTTTGCTTTAAGGATAAGAATAGTCTTAGAGGAAGTAAAGTGAACATCCACAATGGCATTGTTTATTATATAGTTACAGAAGTACAACAGCACTTTAGATAGTTTCTGGCAAAAGGTCGTATAAAACTCTGCAGTAAAGCTGTCTGGCCCTGGTATTTTGCTGGATTTAAGATCACTAATTACAGATATTATCTCTTGCTGAGTAATAGGAGAAGAAAGGCATTTTTGATGGGTTTGGTCTATTTTTGGAAAGTTTAGTTGGTTAAGAAATTGGATTTTTTCCTGTTTAGTTGCTGTGTGTGTCTGATCAACATAGGTTTTCAAGTACAGCTTTTCAAAAAGCTGAACAATCTCAGAGTTGCCCTGATATATTATCTCGGATATGGTAGGGGGAGATTTATTTTGGCTTATCAATCTCGCCAGGACCTTAGAAGAAATCTGCGACCATTCCACGTAATTGCCCAGAAACTTAGTTTCATGAAAAGCCAGTTGTCTTGCATTAAGCAAATATATTTTTTTTCTGGAGAGGATTTAGTTGATTTTCAGATTCTTGGTTAAAGTTTATTTGTAAGTCTGTTTCCAGTTTGACAATCCTTTTCTTACTGAGCATTCTTCAGCTTTGTATATATTATTGTAATATTTATGCTTTATTAGTAAGGAACCCTCATATTTGGGCTTTAGTAGATGCCCATTCAATGTCAAAGGAAAGTTGGGAAGGGGATGGTTCCTTCAGGAGAGTTTCCAGCATCACGTTAATCCCTTCTACAATATCCTCTTTCCTTATAGGCTAGGATTTAAAGTCCAGTTATAACCCCTATGCCAAAAATTGAATTTACAGGTCCAATTAATAGTAAGTGTGATTTTTGAATGGTCAGAAAAGAATTTGGGTTTGGTCGAGAAGTTAATGTCTAGGTTTAGAAAGAAATTAGGAAAAAATAAATTCTAGACCATGCTTTATGACAGTGTGAGTAAAGGGTGAATTTATCTTTGGGTATTTTTTTTTATTTTGGAAATTATATGGGTCAAATAGATCAAAGTCATTTTTTAACTCTGAAATTGCTGTAGAGGCGTAAGTATTATATGGCTTGTTTGAATATGATCTGTCCAGTAAGGGTCTTGATAAGAACCCCAAGTGTTTTTGAAGGAAGTGTTCCACACCTTCTGCAAAATTGTCCTTTTCTTTCCCAATGTTTTGCACACCAGAGCTTAATTAGTCTCATCAACATCCAAAATACTTCTAACAAAGGAATAAAAATGGAGTTCAACCCTGGGCTCAATAACAAAGATTCAGAACTTCCAATCCAATGAAATTGTGTCATAGAATACATAAAAAAAGTTTTTTGTCACTCTCCACTTTAATAAAGAAACAGAATTCCAAAAGACCTTAGACGACCTTTATTGGTTTAAAAGTAGGAAAACAAATGCGTCATAACTTTATTAATCAGAACACCATTTCTTGGCACATCATGAAACATCACATGACCATCCATAAGGGCAGCATAGCACCACTCACCCTTGCTGAATAAGCAATGTCCTCCACCCGCTTGCTTAGTCTTACATTTCAAGCAGCATTCAAGTGCTCACCTTCATCCCCCTCACTAACATCAATCTTTAACCAACTCCTCCAGAAACAATCCCAGGTGCAAATTAAACAAGTCTAAACCAAAATCACTAAGATGCACTCCATCCTCCCCGAACCACAGAGGTTCCCTATCTGCAAACTCATTATGCTGTATGGTTCACACTCCCATCGCCTTCAACTGCTTCGCCAACCTAAAATTCACAAACATCCATGCCCTCTCAACTGTTGAAAACTTCTTAACATTCCTCCAATTCAAACATGGAATAATCTCCAAACACACTAAGCACAAACTTGGGTAGAACTTCCTTAATGCTAACAGAGCCTCACTTATCTGATAAACCAACTGACACTTTGGCATCAAAGCCAAATTGTTACCTACCAGGTGCACCAGCAAGACTCAAGCAAGCCCTACCTGAGCTTGAATTGCTGTAAATACCAGCAACAACTGGTTCCACTTGAGCCCTCTAATGCATGCCATGTAACTCTCCAACTGAACTGGCGTAACCCCAACTCAGAACCATTACTGCTAACAGCAGCCCTCCTTGCTGCCCAGTAAACGTACAAATGACCTATTATGAAAATCCTTTTGCCTAGAAAGAAAGAAAGAAGAGAAAAAAAATATTAATATTACAATGGAAAAAACACTATCCCCTATCTAATATAAGTCAAAAAGGCATTGGAAGACCATCTCCTCACCATCTTAATGGCTTCAATTGAACTATCCGCTCTCGCAAATCTGACACCCTACCCATCCTAAAAGAATGAGTAGAAAATCTCTCTCCATCCAATTCCATGCTACAAAAAGCCATTCTCATGACTGAAATCAACTATCCCCCTGTTATCACCCTAGCCCCTTTTGACTGGAAAACTAAATTCTTTAATCTCCTTTTTGTGAGATGCTAACAATCTCCTCACCCACACCACTGAACACATCTGCTCCAACCTGTCCTTCACTAAAAATATTTGCACACCCTTGCCTGCCTGATCATTCTTAGATGTTAATGTGCACTGCACCAGGCAGTAACATGACATCATTCCAAATCAATGGCCCCACCAACTCCGACACCCTAAAAGCCCCAAAGTACATCCAAACACTCATTATCCACACAACGTAATCCACTGATTCCCCAATTATCCTAACCAAACCCCACAGCAAACCCTTTAAAACCTGCCTTGTCACCAGCCAATGCTTGTCCCTTTTCAAACCTTTCTCCCTACCCCAGCCCTTCAGCACTCGTCGCACCATCCAGGATTTAGTTAAATCCTGCAATCTCACCATTCAAGCAAATACACTAATTGCTGCCAAGTCCACCTTAACCAATTTTACCGCCTTGGCTTGCATCCTAGACCCAGCTAAATACAGCAACAACTGTTCCAACCAAACACCTGCCTCCTTCGATAGCTGCATAACAAATCTGACAAAATCATGCAATGTCCTCTCATAAGCCTTCCTGGTGGACACCACCCAGGACTGTTGCACCAAATTCCTGATCACCCAATCCACCACACCTCATCTGGCACCTCCACAGGGTCCTTTGCTGCCATCAGGCCAACTGCTGCAACCTGGAAAGCTGAAAGAGAGACAAACTGTCAGCAATCACATTCCTCACCCCAGTACATGCACACCTGTGAAGGAAAAATTAATCAATAAGCACTGCAGAACTAACTTACACAATACCAGCAATAAACGTTCAGACTTAGCTGGCTTAACCTGTAAAACTCTCACAACTGCAACATTGTCAGAATTAAAAACTACCCTCCTGCCCCTCAACCATTCCTGCCACAGCACTGATGGGACCCAAATTGGCATCAACTCTAAAAAGGCAACATCCTGCTTCCATCCCTCAGGCCACTCAGGTGGCCATAGCAGCGCAAACTACTGTCCTCCAAAAACCGCCCCCATGCCCATTCCCCCTACCATGTCAGTGAACAGCTGTAACTCCCATTGTATTACCCAATCCCACTGCCAAAAGGTGACACCATTAAATTGCTCTAAAAACTGCAACCACAAAGTTAAATCCTCGAGTCAATTTGCCGATTCTCACCCAATGGTGTTTACTTTTACCCCCTTTTGATAGAAAGGCTAACGACCCACAAAATGTCCATCCTGGGTGAACAGCCTAACAAGCAAAATTCAGGAGTCCTAAGAGTTCCATAACATCTCTCACCCACACCTTGTCCCTAGCCTTCATCCAAACTATCTTCTCTTTTAGCCTAGCTACTGTCTCTGCAGGCAAGTGAAACAAACCATGTTCCACATCCATGCTCAAACCCAAAAAATCCAATACCTTCTCCGGACCTCCCAACTTGTGGGTGGCCAATGGAACCGCCAGTTCCTCACACATCCTCAAAAAGTCACTCATAGCCAACACTGCTCCCTCATTCCCTTCACCTACCAGCAAAAAAATCATCCAAATAATGCACCACCCTCTGAGTATATGTCTGCTGCTGCTAAATCCAATGTAAAGCCATGCTACACTTTTCAAAAGTGGAACAGGCTACTGAGCATCCCATTGGCATGACTTTGTCAAAATAAAGCTGGTCTCCCACCACCATGCCCAACAATGGCCAAACCTCCTCTCAAACCAGCAAAAGGAGAAATGCAGACTCACTAACTGTCCACCTTAACCAACCATTGGTCTTTAAACCCTCGAATGATGCAGACCATGTCATCCAGTGATGCATAATTCACCTTAGTCTCCTCCACCGAAATGAAGTCATTGACAAATTTTCCCTCATGGCAAGACAAATGGTGAATCAAACAAAATTCCCCTGGCTTTTTTTTAGGTACCAATCTCAATGGTGAGACCTTAAAACTAGCAAATGGAGGAATATCGAAAGGGCTCAATAACAAGCCCTTGTGTCACTCCCTCTCCACCAAAGCCTCCAAAATATCCTTTCTCCTTCACTGATCTCAAAATTTTACCCACCCCTCCATCACCTACTAATTTAGCCTTAATAGGAAACCCCTTTGAAAACCCTCAATCAATTCCCCCGCCACCTCTGGTTGTGGTTACTACAAAAGCATGTCCCACAAGACATGCACCTTAAAAGGAGAATGTGTCCCTGAGTCATCCTCTTGTCCATTGGAAAGGCCCCCCTCTCTAACCATGAAAAGTACGCCTACCACATACCACTTGCAACCCCGGAGATAACCCCCATAACTGAATCTGTCCAGCAAAGGATGATGTTTGCCCCAACCAACTGACCTTCATGCCTACCAGACTGCACCACTGGCTGAACACCTGCACACTTTGAGCAAGCGTGCAAGAATCTGCATGCCGCCCAAGCGCATCTTCCACCATTGAAAACCCAACATACTCCAACACCTCCTTCCCCCACATTACTCCCTCTGCAGCCCACACTGAAGCTGTCCATCATAGTGGACAGACATATATCAGGGTGTCTCACCTCCCAATGCATGGAACTATCAACCGCCTTCCTCTTGTAAAATTTCTGATCATACCACAACCAAGCATTTCCAGCCTGTATCCTTTGCATCTCCTGTATTGTCAAAAAGTAAGCTAAGAGCAGAAGGGTCAAAGCACTATCATTCTCCAACCATACTGCCATGTAGTAAACAAATCCCAAAACCCAATTATCCCACATTCTCAGCTGCAGCTAAGGCTGCCAACAGGTCTTTCCCATTCATGTTTTGACTTCCAACAAACATTGGACATTATCTGCATCAATTAGCTCAAAAATATCCACATATTCTCCTTTCCAAATTTTTTTCCTTTATGGAAGAGGGTATGTGCAGAGTAAGAAAGACCACTGCAACTCCTTGCCCCAGCACCTGCATAACCAACCAATCACCTGGTCGCATCTTGAAATCTGATCCTACCTCATCTAAGCAAAGATCAGCATCTACCCCCAGTGACAACAAACTAACAACCATATCTGGAAGGTCCATACCAGAAATCTGCTCCTCAAAACCACATCCCTCTCCCACTAAGTCCTGTGGGCTCCCAATGCTGCCCACAGGACCCTCCAAAAATATATGCAAGCTGCTAACCCTGTCATCCAATCTATGGCTTCATCGCCCCTTGCCACCCTACCCACCATCTACCCCCCAATGAGAACTGCAGAATCATTACCTGTAGGAGCAACAGTTGCTGAGTCCAATGTTGAGACCTCTGCTGTCATCTCCTTACTGGGCTGTGACCGGCATGTTCTTTTGCCTCTGGCTTGACCCTGCGTCACTGTTGTCGTAATGTCACTGCTTGGCATCTCTCAAAAAAGTTCTTCTGCCTGAGCCACAATGTTTGCCCACGTCTGCCGCAAAGCCTGGACATCAGCCATCTTAACCATTAACACCTGAAATGAGATAGGAACACTGTAAGTAAGTGAGCCATGAGGGAAAAAAAAAGTTAAATACACATGGAGCAGCTAGCTAATACTTGTCATAGCATTTGCCTATATTCTTATAGAAAAGGTGGCCAGTACCACCAGTAATTCAATGAAAAGAAACTACCAGTCACTAATTTAACTGTAAAGGGGGGCAGTATCTTCACAGTACCCCACTTCCCAGACATCACTGGGTGTTCACCCAGCCGGGCAAGCTCAGAACCACCCTTGTTTAAACCCTACACTAACAAAAATAAAACTCACAGCCTAACCAAGCAAGCACCTCTGCCCAATGTCGAACTCAGGTCCCTAGCTACTGTAGCCCCTGCATTAGCCCACCACCCTATGCAGGCTACTACTTCACAATGCTAGCATAGAATGGAGGGGTTAGCTACACACATAGTTAAAATTGTACAATGGGTTGAAGTTATTTTATAATTTTGTTCCACCCCCCCCCCCCCAAACCTGCCTGGTCAGGACTGCTGTACTGCTAAATGTTGACAAGGACTTCTTTATCATCTCCAAACAGCAAGAGTCTGAACCACATGGACCTTTTTTTTTTTTGAGTTCCCGTTTATCTTGTTTTGCCATTTACATAGTTAGTGGGTTGATGCATAGAAGAGCCATTTAGGCATTATGAAGGACAAGAAAAGATGTTGAATGTAAAATATATTGGCAAGTTCTGCTTTGTTAAAGCCCACCATGCTACATAATGCATATTTTGAAACCAGTGCCTATTAGGCTGTAGCTCCCCTTCCATTCATTGCCTCGTCTAGCTTTCTGGCCAAGGGTGGAGCGGAAGCATGGTATAATTAATTTTACTTTTTTTCTTTTAATTTCATAATAAAAAATGCTACTGTGCATGCACAAAAATAGCCATTACCTGCTGGCCCTCATTGCCCACGAAAATACCACCACCAAGTCGGTAACTGAGAACAAACCACCATACCCCACCAGGAACTCAACTGTCCTCGCAGCAACAAGCCACCCCACTTAAAACCACCAATACAATATGCTGCCAGAAACTATGGAATCCATTGCAACTGGAGACTCCAAGGTTTATCCCACCAAATTGCAATTAACGTATATTATTTCTGACACTGCAAAAGTATGAATTGCAGAACACATGCACCGGATGTACATAAACACTGATAGGTAAACATTAAACTACTTTAATAACTGGAACCAGGGAGATAATGTGATTCTCACTAATTATGTACTGTGCATAATTAACAGCAGTGCAGGCCTAATCCAGCAGTTGCTATATCTGAAGCTGACCAGGCTTAAAAGTTCTATTTTAATGCTACTCCTCTACCCCTGATGCAGTTGAAAACCACCAAATGGACACTTACCCCCTCCAGCTGGCTGAAAAAATAATAAAAACATTAATGCCAAGATACCACCACCATGCTTGATATGTAGCTTTTCATTAATTTCCTGTATTTAACGACCCACTTACATTTTAACAACAACAGCAACAACAAATTTATATTAATATAGGAAATCTATACTCACCTCTCCTTTCCTGATAATCACCTAAGGCCTACCTTACCACCAGCCAACCTCAGGTCATCTCGGACGTGATCCTGCACTCAACAAATTCACACCAAAATGTGCTCTCCAAGGCAGTTCCCAGCACTCAAAACCCTTAAGACCCTCCCCCATCCCTACCTCACTTTCTCCCTCCACCCTTCCAATATTTAACCCTTCCCTGTCCTAACTGCACTTATAAAGCTTACCTTTTCTGCCTATCCCTTCCAACCCCAACCTTCCCTTACCTACTCATCTACCCCCCAACTAAAGATGTCCCCAATTTGTCTGTTCCAAACATTATTTCTTTCAAAAAGCCCCAGTACCTCCTAACTACAGGACAGCCTCACAACACTACATGCTCTAGCCTTACCACATCTCCAACAGTTACCAACCTCCTTCTTCCCAGCTCTCCATTGGTTGCATGGAGCAGGATACCAGCAGGAAAGATGTCTCATATACTAGTCATAATGACTCTAAAATACAAATATAGTCTGCCTCAAAACCCTGCCCCTCTGTCTGTACATCCTACAGAATTATTATGAGAGAACTCATTTTAGCAGATAAGGCCTCTAAGGACCTTGTACTTTGCAATCTCTTTCCTATTCACAAGACTGCGAATGCCAAGAACACCCTCATTAAGGACCTTAACCTTCAATGTAACAAAAACAGAGCCAACTGCTGAGACAAATACCTCACTCAAAAAATTCTCCTTTTATGGAATAGGCACATTAAACAAAGTGGCTCCTTCAACTGTCGTTGCAGAAATGCAAACAACCTAGATGATTATGGGTAATTGTAAGTAAAATCCAGGGCAGCCACTAGTGCGCACATGCGCACACACACACACACACACACACACACACACACACACACACACACGCACGCACGCACACACACACACACATGCGCGCGCGCGCCCACACACACACACACACACACACACACAAACGTGCGCGCGCACACACACACTCCCTGATGGGCCAGGATATCATGGGATGTCACTGGATGGTGGAGTGGTGCAGTGGTAGTGTTGTCGCCTCACAGCAAGAGGTTCTCCAGTTTGTTTCTTGGCTGGGATGTCTTCTGTGTGGAGTCTGCATGGCCTCCCTGTGTTCATGTGGGTTTCCTCTCGGTGTTCTGGTTTCCTCCCATGTTACAAAGACATGCATCTGGAGTGTTTCTTCTAAGGCTTCTGCTGAAAATTGGGCTTTGTTCCAAGTCAGACTTTCCTGGTCACCAAATGTTAAATAAATAAATGTACTGTGAATTTCAGTTGGACTGCAAATGGTTGACCAGACCAGTCACCTAGAAAAGACTTATATTATCTATGTTAATATACGCACTATAGCAGAACTTTGATGATGAAATTACAGTCAATTAAGTTATATTAGCAACCACAGCATAACAGTTGCTTCATTTTATTTCAATGATTATCTCCATCATTATCTGCCACATATGGGTTAGTCTGATATTCCAAGTATTGTTAACATCATTAATTACATAGATATACAGTATCTCACATATGGTTAATAACAATTACAAAGGCACACAGTATCCCATATTCAGACAATAACATTAATTGCATAGACACACAGTATCACATATACAGTTGATAATGTTAATTGCATATACACAGTATCATATATACTGTTTGTCCATCCATCCATCCATCCATCCATCCATCCATCCATCCATCCATCCATCCATCCACAACTTCTTTTCCCATTTTTACACATTGGGTCTGGGTGTTGCTTCAACAGTATCAGTGTTCACACAGTATCCCATATTCCTGAATATGGGATACGTGTTTTAAATCAGATATACCTATTGCTCAGGCTGCTGCAGAGAGAGAGACTGACCTACTGCCAGCTGTGATATTGAGAAAAGATGTGTTTATTCTCATTTTTTGTCTGCATTTTGATTTAATATCTCTGTAATCTGTACAACTGTACTTATTCTTCTTCTTGTGTGTTATAGCTGCATATCTCTTAGTGTTGACTTCAGTTGTAGTGAAATCCTTTGTCTGGAGGCCTTGTCTGTTTTCTTGGAGGCAGAAAGTTTTCAGAACTAGTTTCATCCATCCAAAGTATTCCTGCATCTGTATTGTTTGGTTTCTGTCCTGTGTTTTAAATCAGATATACCTGCTGCTCAGGCTGCTGCAAAGAGACTGACCTACTGCCAGCTGTGATATTGAGAAAAGATTAGAGTTTATTCTCATTTTTTGTCTGCATTTTGATTTAATATCTCTGTAATCTGTACAACTGTATTTATTTTTCTTGTGTGATATAGCTGTATATCTCTTAGTGTTGACCTCAGTTGTAGTAAAATCCTTTGTCTGGAGGCCTTGTCTGTTTTCTTGGAGGCAGAAAGTTTACAGAACTGGTTTTATCCAGCCAAAGTATTCCTGCATCTGTATTATTTGGATAATTGGTTTGGCTTCTGTCCTGTGTTTTAAATCAGATATACCTGCTGCAGAGAGACTGACATACTGCCAGCTGTGATACTGAGAAAAGATTAGAGTTTATTCTCATTTTTGTCTACATTTTGATTTAATAACTCTGTAAACTGTGCAATTGTTTTTCCCCATCCACCCTCCCAGTTCTTGTTTTGGTCTTTTTGTCTTGGTAGCTTTGAGTTGCCCACCTCTGGTATTAAGTTGATACTGGACACTCCCATCCAGTCACATTACATTAGCTCATTCGACTGTTAATAGTGAGAACTTAGCAAAGGCCCACCCCTTTAACTTCTGCATATTGAATTATCTCATTATCTTCTGCCTCTTCACTTTCTACTGAAAAAAAAAAAACTGTTTCCTACATTTCCTGGAACTACTGTAGCCCAGATACAGACTTGCTGTATCCTGGACTTTTTGTATGCTAGCGTTGCTCTTCAATTTTTTTCTCTCAGATCTGCTAGTTCTCTGCTCTCCTGCACTTTTATTAGCCTATTAGTCTAGCACTTTAAACTACTCCCGGTGCCAGAAAGTATGCTATTCAAACTTTCCCTTAGAACTAGCTGGATTGTCAGTAGTAGCACTAAAATATGAATCCCTGAGACTAGCACTTGCTATAAAACCTGCTGGAAAGCACTAGGAAGCCCTAAACTGATACAAGCACTCGACTCTCCTTGTTAATAAGGAGAAATTAATCGTAGGCTCTAAACAGGCTATAATTGCAAAGTACCTTGCCAAGGTAAGGGAAAACAGCTCTTGTACTTTACAAAAGAAACACTGAACCAGGCATGTCCAACGATCAGCTTCCGGAGATTTCTCCTGTCCACCTGGTGAATCTGGGCATACTGGGGCAATGCAGCAATTACCTCATGTACACAGATAACCCTCTCCTCCTACCACCTAACACTAGAACATGCGAGAGATGTACTTACATAGCCAAACTGGAAGCAAAGCTCTCTCCACCCAAGATTGTGCTAGACAGTCAAGAGGAGAAGGTTAACACCTGCACTACACCTCAAAATTCATGTCTTCAACATCCACACAGTAACACTAAACCCACTTATGTGGAGGCCCTTAGCATTAATTTGCCCAAGCAACAAGGACCTCCAAAGCTGAAACGCAAACAAACACCAGTCACAACCAAAGTGTCACATAGCTCACAACACCAGTGTGCCACCCACCAACAGCCCCTAAGGCAAGACAATGTGTCCAACACTTTAATGATAGGTAACTCTATAGTCAGGCACACTGATGTCCCACTCACCAGGCTGAACAAGGAGAAATTTACAGTCAGCTGCCTGTCGGGTGCCAGGATCTGCCACATCATACATGCACTCAAGTCACTCCACAACGAGTACAAATATGACTCTGTCATTGTCCCTGTTGGAGTGAATTACTTGAGATGTACCTCTATGGACTACATGAAAAGAGACATAGAAGAGCTCTCAGATCATGTATTCCCAGGCAGGTATGACCCTAGCCCTGAGTAGCATCCTGCCTTCACCCAGAATGATACCACAATATAAGGACAAAATGATTGACTTCAACAACTGGCTAAGTTTCTAGTGTCATTCAAAGGGGATCCAGTATCTGTTTGCCTGGGATGACATGATCGACAAACCACAATGCTTTGCCAGAGATGGTCTTCACCTGTCACCCCTGGGATTCAGGTTACTGGCTAAGGCTTTTGCCACCCCTATAGTGCCTTTTTTAGGCAAGGCTCAAAGGACAAAACCACCACCATAACAGATATAAGTATGCAAAATCTAAAGGTAATGCTACTCAATGCTAGAAGTCTAAACCTCAAAATGCACTCTCTCAAGGCACTTCTAAAAATGGAGACCATTGATATCTGTGCAGTAACTGAGACCTGGTTCAAGGCTCCAGAGAGCACCCCTGCAATACCAGGCTGCAACTCTTACCACACTTTTCGGCCACCAAACCAGTACCAAAACACTAAAGGCAGAGGAGTGTCCATATTCACCAAGGATATCCGCACCTCCTGGCTAGTTGCCCAACACAATGCATCTGAAATTCTACAGGTACAACTAATACTAGGTAAGACTGCAATCCAAATTGTAGCTTGCTACAGATCCATCACCATGCCCAAAGATTCTTACTACACCTTTCTAAACATAATGGAAAATATTAAGATACAACCAAACACCCTAATACTGGGTGATTTCAACTACCCTGCCATTAATTGTGAAAACTATTTGGGCACCAACACCTTAGCTCAAAGGTTCTTGGAATTCATAAATTCCAATGCCCTGGATCAACTAATCCATAGTCCCACCAGGGGCTCAAATATCCTAGACCTGGTCATTACCAACTTTGGAGATTGATGCTCCGCGCCAGTGGTCACCCCCTCATTGGTCAGGTCTGACCATAAGCTAATCACCCTTGACGTCCACATCCCCCCCACCCACCCCACCCCCAGTAGGGAAACCTCCATAAAAAACTTCTCCAAAGCTAACTTCATGCTACTCAAGTCAGAAGTGGCAAACTTCATGACACCCATGCAGACAGAAAAAGAAAGTTTAACTGCTGAATCTTACACTAAGGCACTGTACGAGCACATCCACTCATGCATGAATCGTGCCATTCCAAATAGAACCAAGATGCTCTCCTCCAAAAAAAGAAGCCGATCTGGTGGTCCCCTGCCATAAAAAAACTATACAATAGAAGGAAGAAACTGTTGCAGAAAAGAGGAAAATCCCAGGATGCAAAATACTCCCTCACCAGCCTCAGTAAGAAGCTGAGATCATAAAATCCTCCAAAACTAGGTACGAAAATAAAATTGTTAAAAGATTCCAAGGACAACCACAAGACATTCTATAGTTATGTCAAGAATCTAAATGGCAATGCTCATATCTGTTCTAAGCTACTACAAAATGGCATTAAATATACTGATCACAAGGATATTGCCAATATCCTGGCAGATCGATTCAGTGCCTACTTCACCACCTTCTTACCCCTAAAAGGCCCAGCTCAATACCAAAAGATTGCCAAAGTCTGGTAATCATGGCCACACAGGTAAAACATGCACTCTCCAAAGCTAAGAATACAGCATCCATGGGACTATGGTCCCATCAGTCTGATGAGCCTGATCTGCAAAACCATGGAACGCATTATCATGGAACTTATAAACAAAGACATTAGCAACCTTCAGACACTGGACCCCACCCAGTTTGGTTTTGTAAAAGGCAGATCATGTCTCCTCAACCTGATTGACTTCTTTGAATCAGTATCCAGAGCCATGGATGAGGGCAAGGTGGTCCACACAGCCTATCCAGACCTTGCCAAGTCCTTTGACACCATCCCCCACTCTGTAATCATAGATAAACTTACTAAGTTCATAGGTTCTAAGCTGAACATTAATCCCTACGTCACTCAATGGATTGCCAACTGGCTTACTGACAGAACCCACACTGTAAAAGTAGCTGACTCAAAATCCAGCTCCAGACAAATGACAAGTGGTGTACCTCAGGGTTCAGTCCTGGGGCCGCTCTTGTATGGCATCTACTTCTCTGAAGTACAGGCCAGCACTAAGGGACTCTGGCTAACAAAGTTCACAGATGATTACAAACTGGGAGCCATTACTGAATCCCCAAATTATGTGGATATTCTAAAAAAGGGCCTTACAGAAACAGATGCTTAGTGCCAGACCCATGGGCTCAAGCTTAATGCCAAGAAATGTATAGTTATCCCCTTTGGGAAAAACCATGTACCCATGAATTACCACATAAGTGGTAGTATACTTAATACCAAAAGTGTGATAAGGGACTTAAGGACGCAAGTGGACAGTGGTCTCACCTTTGATAACCACATCAGCACAATAGTCAGGAAATCATTATATGTGGCACACCTCATCATTAAGGGCTTTTCATCCAGAAAAAAGGAGGTCATTGTCCCACTGTACTCATCCCTCATTAGACCCATTATAAAGTGCAATGCCCCATTTAGTATGTACCTCTCAAGACATCTGCAACAACTGTAAAGGCCACAGAAATACCTCACTAAAAGAATCATAAGCCTAAAGCAGATGCCCTATGCTGACTGCCTAAAAAAACTCCAGCTATACTCTGTTGCATATCGCCTGCTCAGAGGCAATCTCTGCTTAACATACAAGGCCATGTCAAACCCAGAGCTGTTGGACATGCTACACTTAAAAAAATCTCAATCCTTCAGAGCCACATGCTCCAGGGATCTAAACCCAGTCATCACAATGAACAAAACATGCTGGAGGGCTAGGTTCCTGACCCAGAGACTCCCCATACTCTGGAATAGACTCCTCAATCATGTGAAGCTGAGCACATCTTTGACCCTCTTCAAAAAGAACCTTGATGATTGGATTTGAGATAGGAAATTCACCCCAGGGATCACATCAATCGCCCTGTTAGACAGGGGCCCAGGGAAGTAATAGCCAGGGGATTGTTATGGCTAGGCTAGTATAGGCTTTAGGGCTGATAGCCTAGTACCAACCTATGAACAGTGATAATCATTAAGATCCAAGGTTTTCACTGCCAGTTGGCCAGCTCTGCCATGGTAGCTCTTCCACACCCCACACTCGCATGTACACTCACAACTATGGCCATTTTAGCATGTCCAGTCTATCTACTGCATGTCTTTGGAATGTGGGAAGGAACTGGAGCATTCAGGAGAAACCCATGCAAACACAGAGAGGATATGCAGACTCTGCACAGAAAGCACCCCAGCTGAGGATCAAATTGGGGATCCTTTTTGTGGGAGACAACAAACCTAGCCACTGTGCCACTGTGCCGCCCATCACATATACTGTCATAGCATTAATTAAATAGGCACACAGTATCCGATATACAGTCCATAATTTTAATCACATACACACACAGTATCCTATATGCAGTCAATAGATTTAATGACATAGGTGCACAGTATCCTACATACAGTCAATAAGTTTAATTGTATAGGTATCCTGTATCTCAGATACATTCAATAACATTACTTACATAGACCCACAGTATTCAGTATAGAGTCAATAATATTATTTGCATAAGTACATACCCTTTTCAGTGCTAACTGGTTATTTTTTTTCATTCCAGACATGAAGAGTTTCTGTTTTCTAAGAGTAATTTAGACTTTGTCTTTGATACAATTATCATGTGAATTCCATCTGCACAAACACAGATTGAGTAATACCACTATAATATGGATATATGAACCATTGTAGTTTCTGCAAAACGCTTTTACACTTGTAAATGTAGGAAATTTGGTAACAGTATCTATTTATCCATAAATAATCCCCACGATTTAGCAAGTTCTGCACGGCGTGCAGAAATAGTGCAGGAGCTGCTCGAGGCAATATGGCCACCGAAAGATCCAGGAACAAGCTCCGGGGACATGCACGAGCTGTCCTGCACTATTTTTGCATGGACACAGCTCCTGTATGCAAATTACCCCATTTGCAGGTGAAAACCATGCAAATGAGGTGAATTTGCGATCCAAGAAGCTGACAGCCAGACATGCATGACTAGTGTAGTCTGCAGAAATATAATCGGTTAGTAACCGAATACATTTCTGCAAACTACAAAATGGAGCCATGAGAGCTCCAAATAAAGAGTGTATATAATGTGGAAAGCATGCCAATGGCCAAATATATGGCCACTGGCATGGAAAACAGTTGCAAAAAAAAAAAAAAAAACTTCTATTTTTTTTTAACCAATTTCGGCTGCTTAAGCATAGGGCAGCAGCACGCAAATGGGATCGGGCCAAAAATAAAAAAAAATAAATAAAAACTTCAAATAAGCATTCTATCCAAAAATAACAGTTTTGCCAGTATACTCTATGGCAAGCAGAAGACCACATAGCCAGTGAATAGTGGTTGCTAAGGGGAAGGTTCAGTGTCAGACTTGTAACTAGGCATTAGAAGGCAATCCTATGCAAATGAGGGGAATGATAGCGGGGTGTGTCCGGCATACTGTAAGCTTATTGGAGCCCTGTGGCTTGGGTTTGCCATTAGCTTATCAGAGCTAAGCAAGGGAGTGTGTCTGAAGTTGCCAAGCGCTCTTTATATTGCCTAAGTGGGTGCCGTGCACCGTGTTTTAAAGGGAAAAAAAAGTAATCCAGGAAATAGCAGCTCCATTCACACCTGAGCACTGCGTTTGCGCTGCGTGCCCCTGGGCTTAAACAGGAAGGCAATGGGAAGGGAAAACAGTAGGAAGGTAATCAATGAGAACTAGCATAGCTGGCAGGTGAAATGTATCAGAATCAGCCAATTACACAGGCAGCAGCCCAGCCCAGTACACCACTACAAACTATGCAAACACCTTTCCCTCTGGTTTTTCCCACAAACTCTATACCACCGGTGTACACAAGCAGGGAAATTTTACAAAACAAAAACAACAAAATGATAAGGGCAGCAGCAGCTATCATAAATTAACATGTGGAAGAGGGTGAGGGTGGTGAAGATGAGAATGCTGATGACCAACCAACAGTGATGAGAAGAAGAAGTGTACAGACCCAGGGTAACCTACCAGGGGCTACATGAGCTGGAGATAGTGAAGTGCTATAGGGTGGACAGGGACCTCCAACAGCAAATTGTTGAGCTGTGCCGGCCACACCACACACAGAACCAACAGAGGGGAACCCATCCCAGTGGATACCAAGGTATGTGCATGCCTAAGAATACTAGGTACAGGGACCTTCCAAAGGCCAACTGGGGATATCATGGGGATCTCACAGGCTTCAGCATCCAGGGTACTCCACCAGTTCCTGGGTGCCATGTCAGCACATGCCGGTGAGCGCGTATATTTCCACAACAGCCGTGAGGCGTTGACCAGCAATATGCATATCTTCCACCAAATAGCAGAATACCCTGAGGTAGTGGGTGCTATAGACTGCATGCACATATGCATAAAAGCACCACCTGGTGAGCAGGGTAGGGTCTACATCAACCGCAAGGGCTTCCCCCTCCATCAACTACCAGGTCACGTGCGATGCCCAGGGCATTATAATGAATGTGTGTGCTGCCTGCCCTGGAAGCTATCACGACTCCCACATTTGGTATATGATGCAGCTGTACCAGAGATTTGCCATGGTGACATCCCTTACGGCCACCTAGTAGGGGATGTTGGTTACGCACTGGAGCCATGGCTGATGACACCCATCAGAAATGCACACACACCTGAGAAAGAACTCCATAATGAGGCACACGCACAGACCAGAATCATAATAGAGCATGTGCTTGGGAAGCTCAAGTCACAGTTCCAGTGCTTGGACACATCCAGTGGAGCCTTGCAGTACTTACCAGCTACATGTAAAATTGTCATAGTATGTGCCATGCTACACTATATGATCCTGCGGAAACAGCAGCAGCAGGAACAGCATGGGGCAGGGCCACACAGCCCTCCACCATTGCCAAGGCCTGCACAGGCACAGAGTGACTCAGAGGAGGAACAACCTGAGCCTGCCCCAGTAGGCAGAAGGAGGCATGGCCAGTTTGCCCAGGCCATGACAAAGAGACAATGCATAGCACATACACTGACACTGTAGGAACCCAGGGAATGACACCTCTCTCTGACTCGCACATACAGTTAAAGAGATGCCAAGCATGACATTACCTGTGCTTAACCATGTATAGGGAGTGTACTATGTGCATCTGACATAGTCAGCCCTCCAGCACCATCCTCAAAACTGGTACAGCCACAAGGTAAGTAACTCTCCCTATCAATTGCCGAATGGAGTAGTATGTGTTGTTACTTCTATCTATGATATGGATGTGAGCATGAAAGGGAATAGGGTGGCTGAATGGGATGCCAGCACATAGTAGACACCTATAGTGGCAGCATGAGATCTGTAACAAATACTGGTGTCACCATATTAGCCAGTACTAGACAAGGTGACAAAACTCACTGCAGGAAATGTGGTGGGGCACATGTGTGTCCATAGAACACACACATGCCAGTCAGGGAGGCTCACATACCCAACAACAGTCTCAGCCAGCACGACAGGTGTAGGAAAACACAAACAAAGGCTGTGCTAAGGCCTCTGATTGATAGCTATGGAGAATATCCCCCCTCCAGACCTACACAGATAGACTACAACAGGTCAGGCAGTGGGATGTTAGTTCTAAAGGGTAAGAAGTCTGAAACTGAAATATAGGTCAATCAAACCTAAGACCTGTAGTACACTGATATGCCTCTAGTTAGCATAAGTCAGAATACAGAATGAAATTGAGTGCCTGAAATACCAGTACAGTCATAGCAAATGTGTACAAGTGTCAGGTGTACCCCCCCACAATCCTATGTAATAACATGTATGTGTAGGTATAATAACAGTGGAGCACAGATTACCTGAACCGGACAAAGTAGCAGGATAGATTGTAGCATGTGTATAATATGCAGGGCTGCATGTGTTAGGTTGGTGTGTGTTGTATATTGTGTGAGAGTGGTCAGTATGTAGGCATGGTGAGGTTTGTCCTGGTGGCCACTGGCCAGTACTGCCGATGAAAGGGCCAAGTTCTCACAACTGCAGTGCCAAAAACAATGCATCCCAGCAAAACACATTCCAGCAGTAAGCCATAGTAAATGTTTGGAAGCAATATCTGTCATCTGAAAGATGGACATGGCATGAATGTGGGCCCAGACATACAAACAGTACACAGGGGGAAGTACACCAGACAGGCAGTGTATAATATGTTACTGTCAAATGGATACACCTTTGGAATTGTACATACAGGTTAGCAGCACATTAGTTGGGTTTGTAGCAGGGAATACCGATGTCATCTGGCCAAACACTGGCAGACCACAAAGGTCACAGGTATGAAGTATTGAGAAACAGGTGATGTCTCTGCACAAGCCAGCATAAGTGGAATGCTCCATGCATATCTGTGAGCCAGATACAAGTAGTGTCCATAGCACACATGCACCCAGCTCACCCCACCAACACCCACAGGTACCTCTCTGGTCTTATCCCTGCTGTTGGGAATGAATACAATATGACCCCCACATCTGTATGGCAATAGCCAAAGAATACAGCATGCAGAACAGGTGTCCCATGCACTTGTGTCCCTAGCTGTAAGCAGCACCCTGCCAGCATCCACACCACTGGATCAATAATGACCGAAAGTATTGGCATTAACACCTTGCACACCTACCCTGTCACCCCAGGGGAATATAGTGTCTTGCAGTCTGGGACTGTAGGAGTGACACAATGCAACAGCCTGCTACAGCTGGCCTGCATCACTACCAAATGGCCTACAGTCCTCTACCAAATGCCTGTGTCTCACCCGTACTGCCAATGTATGTTATGTCATGGACTCCCAAATAACAACATAACACAGTCCACAGAACCCAAATGCAAGGCCATGTGAACAAATCCCTTTATCATGTCCACCATGTCCTACTGCATGAACTGTGGACCAACAATGAATTACTGCTGGGATGAGGTGATAACTATAGGGAACTTATCAGATAATGTTTGTATAATGTTTGGAAGAGGATAGAATAATAGAGGGGGTAGGAGCATGGGCGACATGCAGTGTATAAAGGCCGAAACTCAGTCATGCGCACATACTATCCCTGCCTGCAAACACAGGAATGGGTGGCTACAAACCTTCTTGTAAACCACAATGTGAAGGCGTAATGTCCAGAATTATGACCCCCTGCCTCTGGGTAAACTGTGTGAATCTGTATAGCTGTGAGGTATGGCCACAGCAGTATATGGCCATACTTTCACGTCGATGGATGTACAAGCATGGAATCCCCAGCCACCAGCATACCAAGGTGATGAACTATTTACACAGACCCAGCAGCAAGTCTCTGCAGCTTCCCCTCCAGAATGTCATGATTGTGCAAGAATATGTAGGCTGCAGACCACAATACTGGACACAGCTGCATTCACCCTGTGTCCCCCAGAACATTTACTGCAAGCAAATATGTATACCTGGCAGTACATGATGACATAAAACATCACAGCGTAAAACAGTACATATGTCTGAATATCTCTGCTAACACCAAGACTATGTAGCAGAAGCAGCACAGACACAGTTATCTACAGTAGCCCACTATCCTTTGTCCATTTTGACCCCATATTGTCAACTGATCTACAAATATCCCACAGTGACAGGTTGCTAGCTGTAGGTGTAGAACACAAAAGCCTGCACTGAAGTACAGCCTACCTGGAATGGATTCACACATTCAATACAGAAGGTCATACTGGGCATGCTCCCACACTTAAATGAAGCCCATGTCTGGCAACAACAGTAGACTATGCATATCTGACAGTCTCAGATGTTTGTGCCCACACACATCAGTACACACCAGTCATGCTTTGCACACACATTGGATAGGAATACACACATATATCCAAGGACAACACACTATAATAGGCCAAAATTACACATACATAGATGTGTGGAAGAGAGTGACAGACAGTGAGAAAGAGCCTCCCATCATAAGGCCTGACCCACCCAGCATACATCCAATTGGCTAAAACCATATGATGTGCAAATGGCAATCACTGTAGACATTTGCCTGTGGTATCCCTCAAGACAATAGAGTCTGTGGTGCTTGTGCTGTGTAACATGACTGTACAAGTCAGTAGTCATCTAGCAGTTGTATACATGTACCTGTGGAATATAAACCTGTGTATGCCTGAGTGTTGTGTGTCTGCTTCAAAATTAATGGGTTATGGCCTATGCACACACACTGCATTCCCCATTTCCCTACTATGACAAGCCTGCTGATGTCTTTACCTTGAAATGCACCTTTGGGGAAGGAGTAAGCCTATAAGCTCAGTGGTGTGTGCTATAACTGCATAAGGCTATAGTGTGATGTACTAGTTAGGTAGGAGTTCTAACCCCAGACATGGCAACTGTGTACGCTTGTCTGTATAGGGATCAATAATTTTGAGGCCATTCACAATCACTAAAATTTCAAATGCCCTACTTTGGCAGGGCTGCTGATGTCATTCACTTTGAAATATACCTTTGGGGAAGGAGTAGCCCCATAATTTTCGTGGTGTGTCCTATAACTGTGTAATGCTATAGCGTGATGTACTAGTTAGGTAGGAGTTCTATTCCCAGACATGGCAAGTATAGAACATTTTGTGTGTGTGTGTGTGTGTGTGTGTGTGTGTGTGTGTGTGTGTGTGTGTGTGTGTGTGTGTGTGTGCATGTGTGTTTATCTGTGTAGGGATCAATGCTTTTGAGGCCATTCACAATCACTATAACTTCCATTGCCCTACTTTGGCAGGGCTGCTGATGTCATTCACTTTGAAATATACCTTTGGGGAAGGAGTAACCCCATAATTTTCGTGGTGTGTCCTATAACTGTGTAATGCTATAGCGTGATGTACTAGTTAGGTAGGAGTTCTATTCCCAGACATGGCAAGTATAGAACGTTTTCTGTGTGTGTGTGTGTGTGTGTGTGTGTGTGTGTGTGTGTGTGTGTGTGTGTGTGTGTGTGTGTGTGTGTGTGTGTTATTTGTGTAGGGATCAATGCTTTTGAGGCCATTCACAATCACTATAACTTCCATTGCACTACTTTGGCAAGCCTGCTGATGTCATTCACTTTGAACTACACCTTTGGGGAAGGAGTAGCCCAGTAATCTCTGTGGAGCATAATGATGTAGCGTGATGTACTAGTTAGGTAGGAGTTCTATTCCCAGATATGGCAATTGTGAAACTGTGCGTGTGTGTGTGTGTGTGCGTGTGTGTGCGTGTGTGTGCGTGTGTGTGCGTGTGTGTGTGTGTGTGTGTGTGTGTGTGTGTGTGTGTGTGTGTGTGTGTGTAGGGATCAATGTTTTTGTGGCCATTCACAGTCACTAGGCACACCTAAAAATGGAGAACATCAATATCTATGCAGTAACAGAGACCTGATCCAAGGCTACAGAGGGCACCCTTGCAATACCAGGTGCAGCTCTCACCACACCAGTTGGCCACCAAACCAGGACCAAAACAATATTGGTGGAGAATTGTCCATATTCACCAAGGATATTCACACCACCAGGCTACTTGCTCAACATAATGTGTCTGAAATACTTCTGGTGCAACTAACACTAAGTCAGACTGCAATCCAAATTGTATAGCTTGTTACAGATCCCCCACCATGCCCCAAGATTCCCACTACAGCTTTTGAAACATACTGGGAAATATTATGATACAACCAGACGCCCTAATACTGGATGACTTATACTACCCTGTCATTAACTGGGAAAAGTATGTGTGTACCAACACATGTGCTCAATAGATCTTGGAAGTCATAATTCTCAATGCCCTTGATCAAGTAACCCATAGACCCACCAAGTGCTCAAATATCCTGGACCTGGTCATTACCAACATGGGAAATCAATGCTCCACACCTATGATCACCCCATCGGTGGTCAGGTCTGCCCATGAGCTAATCACCCTTAACATCCACATCGCTCCCCCACACCCCAGTAAGGAAACTCCGTAACACACATCTCCAAAGCCAATGTCATGCTACACATGTCAGATATGACTAACATCATGACACCCATGCAGATGGGAACTGAAAGGATGACAGCTGAATCCTACATAAAGGCCCTGTACGAGCACATCCACTCGTGCATGAATCATGCCATCCAATATAGAAACAAGATGCTCCCCACCAAGAAAAGGAAGCCAATGTAGTGGTCTCCTGCCATAAACATACTGTACAACAAAAGGAAGAAACTGTTGCAGAAATGGGGGAATTTCCACCATACAAAATACTCCCTTACCAGCCACAGTAAGATCCCTCATAACATCAACCAAAGTTAGTTACGAACATAATATAGCCAAAGATGCCAAAGACAACTGCAATCTGTTCCATAGCTATATCAGGAATCTAAATGGCAAATCTCAGATCTGTTCTAAGCTACAACAGGATAGTATTAAATATACTGCTCCCAAGGATATTGCCAATATCCTGTCAGATCGATTCAGTGCCAAATGCACCCCCCTCCCCACCCCCAAAAAAATCTCATTTCCACACTGAAAGATTGCCAGATTCCAGTAATAACAGCGGCAAAGATAAAAACCACACTCTCCAGAGCTAAGACGATAGCAGCCACGGGACCAGTCAACATCCTGGGCTGTGTACTACTTGAACTACAAAATGAACTGGCACCTCACCTACATGCCATGTCTAATCATAGACACACCTTAGGCCTTGTGCCCACTGTGTGGTGCACAGCCACATTTATCCCAGTCCACAATAGGGGATCCACCATGGATACTGGGAACTACTGCCCCAACAGTATGATGTGCCTGATCTACAACAAAGACATTGGCAACCTGCAAACACTGGACCCCAACCAGGTTGGGTTTGTGAAGGGCCGATCATGTCATCTCAACCTGATTGACAACTGTGAATCAGTCTCCAGAGCTGTGGATGAGGATAAAGTGGTTCACACCGCCTATCCGGACCTCACCAAGGCCTTCGACATAATCCCCCAGTCTGGAATCATAGATAAATGTATCAAGCTGGACATTAATCCCTATGTCACCTGATGGGCTGCCAACTCCTGCACTGATAGAACCCACACTGTAAATGTAGGTGACAATAATCCCAGCCCCAGACAAGTGACAGTTGGAGTACCTTAGGGTTCAATCCTGGCACCACCCTTGTTTGGCATCTACTGCTCTGAAGAACAGTCCAACAGCAAGGAACTCTAGCAAACAAAGGTCGCAGATGACTGCACACTGGGAGGCAATATTGAATCCCCACATGATATGGATATACTACAGAAGGGTCTTACAGAAAGACATGCTTGGTGCCTGAGCCATGGCCTCAAGATCAATACCAAGAAATGTATAGTTATCCCCTTTGGGAAGGGACATGTACCTGTAAAGTACCACATAGGTGGTGGCACACTAAACACCTAAAGTGTGATAAGAGACTTAGGGACACAGGTGGACAGTGGTCTCACCTCTAATAACCACATCGCCACAACAGTCAGGAAATCCACCTATGTGGCACACCTCATCACTAAGGGCTGTACATCCAGGAAAAATGAGGCCATTGTCCCACTGTAGTCATCTCTCAGTAGACCTAGTACAGACTAGAACGGCCCATTACATATGTAATTCACAAGACATCTTCAACAGCTAGAAAGTCTGCAGACATATCTCACTAAAAGAATCACAAGCCTAAACCTGATGCCCTATGCTGACTGTCTGACTGTCTGAAAATCATCCAACTATACCCTGTCACATATCATGTTCTCAGAGGTGATCTCTGCTTAATATACCATGCCATGTCAAACCCACAGCTGTTGGACATGTTACACTTAAAGAATTCCAAACCCTCACAGCCACATGCTCCAGGGATCCAAATCTTGTTGCTCCTGACCCAGAGACTCCCCAGCCTCTGGAATAGACTGCCCATACATGTCAAGGAGAGTGCCTCTTTGGCCCTCTTCAAAAGGAACCTGGACAATTGGATGGGAGATAGGAAATTAACCACAGGGATCATGTCAGTTGCCCTGTAACACAGGGGTCCAGGGAAGTAAATATTGTAGGAAGACATAGCCAGGTAAATGTTATGGCTAGGCATGTATAGGCCCTAGGGTCGATAGCCTAGTACCAACCTATGACCTACACTTTCCATTGCCCAACCTTGGCAAGACTGCTGATGTCATTCACTTTGAAATACACCTTTGGGGAAAAGCTTGCCCAGTAGGCTCTGTGTCACTTGCTATAACTGTGTAGTGTGATATACTAGTTAGGTATGAGTTCTAATCCCAGTCATGGCAAGTGTAAAAGTTTGTGCATGTGTTTGGTTGTCTGTGTAGGGATCGATGCTTTTGAGGCCATTCACAGTCACTACAACTTCCATTGCCCTACTTTGGCAAGCCTGCTGATGTCATTCACTTTGAAATACACCTTTGGGGAAAAACTAGACCAGTAAGCTCCATGGCACATGCTATAACTGTGTAATGCTGTAGTGTGACGTATTAGTTAGGTATGAGTTCTAATCCCACACATGGCAAGTGTAAAAGTTTGTGTGTGTGTTTTTGTTTGTCTGTGTAGGGATCAATGCTTTTGAGGCCATTCACAGTCATTACAACTTTCATTGCCCTACTTTGGCAAGCCTGTTGATGTAATTTACTTTGAAATCCACCTCTGGGGAAAAACTAGACTAGTAAGCTCCATGGCGCTTGCTATAAGTGCATAATGCTTTAGTATGATGTACTAGTTAGAGGAGTTCTAATCCCAGACATGGCAACTGTGAGACTTGGTGTGTGGGTGTACGTTATACGTATCTTGTGTGGAGGAAGCTGTGAGTGTGTAACAACAGGACGCATTGGGAAGTGGGTTTTGCAAATTTCTTATATGGTGGGCCTATTATATGTCACAATGTCCACCTTACAAGGATAACAGATGTCAAACAGCAGAGAGGCTGGGGTAGACAATCCATACCCCTACATGTGACATCATGGCTTGGGGAACAATACAGGCAACCCTTGTATTACCCAGAGAACACTGTCCACCCATGTCTCATACAAAAACACACTCGGCTAGGCAATAACCACTATGTTGGTAGTTCCCTGCATATTGCCCACAGATAGTAACCATGGTGTGATTGTAGTGGACTACAGAGGACATGGCACCCTATCCCATCCCTACAATAGGCAAATCATTGCATACACAGCTCCTGTGCTATGTTCCACACTGGATGCCTGCAACAACTGTAGAGCCAGCAAATGTAACCCAAAAAGGACATACCATGCCTTATACACACGCCTGTATGGACAGATGCCACTGACACCAGGGAATACCTGTATCATGCTGTCAATGTAGGTACAGGGTCAACCCGGTGTCCATTGCCAGTTCTCACCACATGAGGTCAGGAAAGGCACATCTGATGATAACAATCTGTCTACACAACATGCCCTAGACACCCCAGGTACACGTCCACATGTCACAGAACATGCATGTGGGATGTGTGCACATCCCAGACACCGTCCATGTTATGGAATATAGAAGACATACATGGCAAGCATTACATTGCACTGGCCACCCACAATAGTAACCCAGATGACTAGATGGTAAATACAATACCCACCTGTGTGGGCCAGTCCAGACACTACACCCCTGAGCCCCACTGCAGACCATTGTCATGTGGCCTGATGCCAAGGTATACTCATTACCTAGCCTTGTACAGCCTTCTGGCACAGTCAACCACTACACACCTTTGAAGCAATGCACTCATGCATGTCAGTACTGTCAAACCTGTGTCTATGTGTGTGTGTGTGGAGTATAATTATTTGGACACCATTCACACTCACTGCACCTCCCAATGGCCTACTGAAGCCTGCCTTCTGATGTCAGACACCTTGACATACCCTTTGCCCATATATCATCCTGATAACCCATGTGGTGCATGTGATACCTGCTTATTACTGCATTGTAGCAA
>NC_056737.1:1303821978-1303826978 GCF_019279795.1 Protopterus annectens | reverse complement strand
TACACACCTATGATCACCTGCATTGATGCAGCCCAATACTGACAAATGTGTACGTGTGCATTACTGAGAATATTAGTGTCTGTGTGTAGACCTGTAGTTGGGAATACTCTGAGGCCTTTCACACCCACCGCACCACCCATTACCATAGTTAGATGTGGCTGCTTCTGTACTGGACATTATATGTACCTTGTTATGCTCCTCTCCCTAAGGGTTACCTGTGCCTTGAGTACCAGCACAACACTGTTGTACAAATGGGTTGATAGGCATGGGATACCCACTGAGTTCTGGCAAGTGTGTGTATGTGTGCATGTTTGTATATATGTAGTGTACAGCATTCCAAGGCCGCATACTCTTATTACAATATGCACTGCCACACATTATTAGGGATAGTGATGTTACTGTCCATAGGAGAGGTATGACAATGCATCACCCTACTATGCCTGTGGCATGTGCATTAGATGCATATCCCTGTAGTAGCACTCTTGGGATGGACAAGGGTTTGTATTGCAGTCTTGATCAATGTGTGATGGTGGGTATGTCAGAGTGTCATCATGGGTTCCAGTGCATACAATATCCACAGTTGGGTGTGGGTGCTGGGTATACTGTCATTACACCATGGTATCCCCAGTACTTGTCTCATGTACCACTGTATGGTGACCACTGTCGACATCAACCATACAGGCAACTGATAACACTACCCAGCCCAGTTATGCATGTGCTGTTTGCAACAACCTACCTGTAAAACATTGAACACACTGACAAGGTAATTAGCACTGACAGGCCCAGGTCTCTCAAATGTGTGTCTGACTGTTATGTGTTTGTCAATGTGTAGATAATGGTATGTGACACTATGTATTGTCCATATACAGCCATTACATCCACCATTACCATACTTACATGCCTGGGGATGTTCTGCATGTAACATGTAAACTGGAACACACCTCATCCTAAAAGCTGTGTGGTGTGTGCAATTAATGTCATACACATCAGTAGCACTACATACCTAGGTAGAGGTCTAGTCTCAGTATTGCCAAGTAAGAGTGTACATGTATGTGGATGGATATACTTCAGGTTGCAAAATATACATGTCCCAGGGGGTCATCTGTCCAAGAACTGTGTGGCATATGCTAACTTGTCACAGGTATCGTCCTGTGGACATACATTCCATCATAACTACTGTTTTCTGTGTAAATGATCTCTTCCCCACTGTAGAGGTGTGCAGTGATATTGAGGTTGGTATATATAGCTGGGTGTGGCTGTTGTGGACACAGCCAACATCATTGCGGTTACTGTTGAGTGTATCCCCCGTGTAGGTGGCCATAATACTGTACAGTTCATCACACTATCTGTGGTTCTACAGCACCTCTTACCCTCCAAAGGGTAGGGGTGTGCCTCCCACACCAGCAAACATATGTTTACCATGTTAAGGATTGGACTACATTGGGGAAGGGGACATATACCCTGCTGGCACCATTGTCAATGACATTAAACTAACAGAGTGTTTATTCCACAATGTGTTGTTCTACGTAGTCTGGCTTGGTGGAATTACATAGGCTACAATGGGTTTCTTGCACAGGTACATACATCCATGTGCACAGTATTATCTGTGTAGTGCATCAACACCTAAGTCTCTGTGTGTGTTATACACAAACATGTGGTGTGTACCACCCAGTACAACTACCATTATCCACTGTAGAAGGGCTGCTAACAGCAGCCACCATGCACTCACCTATATACACCACCCCCAGACCTATTGGGCACATGGCACAGGCAGTAACTGTTATACAGACCTGTGACATGTGTTCACCTGTACCCAAGATATGGCACAGTCAAGGTGTCACCACAGTGCCATACACCTTGTGAGATATGACAGCAGACTATCCTCCTGCTGACACATGGACACCTACAACACAAATTGATAACATTATGGAGACCACAATCACTCAGTGCTACTAACTATAATGCATCATGACTGGAGCTACACTACCTGACATGTAAGCATTAAACATTATTGCTGACAACATGTTACACAGCAGTACATTGCTATACTGTAGTGCAGTCACTGTGTGCATCAGATCTATATTAGCCTATCCCTGCATTGATGTTATGGATGACAGGGATGTGACACAGGTATCATCATATGCACAGGGCATGTTGTTGGTTTGCCAGAGACCTAGGCTGGGCCATATGTTTGACATCATGTGTGTGAGTGAGGGGTTTTAATTACTGATATGGCAGTGGTGATGTGGTGTGTGTAGGTATGGGGTTGCCCTAGGTGTGTTTGTATTGTGTGTGAGTATGCATGCACACAGTTCTGCCATGCGGCTGCCCAATATAGGTGTTTGTTGGACAGCTGCAGACCATACCTGGCAGGGTGTGCAGTTCACTGCCTCTGGCCATGGACATGAGAATGTTGCCTGCCAGGGGTTCCACGGGCACGTCCAGGTACAAGCCTCAATATGCTACTCTCCCCTGATGATGACATATGTCCACTAAAACCAAGTCCCTCCTGGGAATGGCCAGGGCTTTCTGTGGTGTGGTGTGGTGTGGACAGCGCCCCCTCCATAGTGCTGGGGCTGGTACATCCACTACGGGAGTGGCTTGGTGTTTTTGCAAGTCCACGTCAACCTCCAGCTGTTGGTGTTGCTGGCCTACATCCATGTGGACATCGCACCACTCCCACTACATGCTCTAGCACGGACAATCCACAGTCGATGAGGTCCACCATCTCATCTCAACGTCTATCCGTGACCTCTGTATAATAACAGGGGACACCTGCAAGATCACGGATATTGTCACTTACAGCGGAAAAAGCAGCCCTCTGCAGCCTCAGACCCTGTTTGGTGTACCATTCCATATGTGCCTGCACCTCCATGACATCCTGAAACATGTGTCTGGTGGTACCAAATGTGGCACTTCTACCAGGGGCATGATGACGAGCAGCCATCCCACGAGCACCCCTGTACATCTTCCCATGTGGTACCCTGCTGGGTCTGGACACAGCAGCCATAGATACCACACTGTCCTGTGCACTGCCAACCACCAACTGTCCCTCTGCTATGGCCACTGGTGATGGAGTATCTATAGGCACTGTGACTGAAAGCAGGGATGGGGTGGATAACATGTGGGATGTCAAATTATGGCACAGTTTCAGCCTCTGACAACCTCGCCTGTGCCTCAACACACCTATTATCATTTTCAGTGTCAGTATGGACACCAACATCAGATTACATGCAGGAGGGACCCAGACTCACCTTGCCACCTGTGAAGGTAAAACAGGAAATTCACTTTAAGACCTATAAGTCATTGCTTAACAGTACACACATACACACACACACACACACACACACACACACACACACACACTGACATTCCACCATAATACCTACCCGTCCCTGAGTTTACAGACTGTCTCAGGTTTATTCTCTTAAGTTCCCCATCCTGCATCACACTTGGAAACTTGCAGTCATTAATACCAAGCATTAATGTATCATTTCTCTAATTGCCTAGACAAGTGATCATAAAACATGACCTGTTACTCCATTACCTCTTTGACTTGATTGGAGTCGGTTTTACAAGGACTCACTGCTGTCATCCAGTGTTCACCCTAGGTTTGTCCAGACATTGTGAGCATGCCCCCCATATGTTATGGGCTACTACAGTCACTCAATAATGTCATGCACTGGAGTGTCATACATAACCATTGCTCAGTAGATGCAAGTTCTGTTGCTCTATTAACTTATGTGGACAACAGTAATATTTGGATACACTCACTGGTATTGTCTAGTAATACCCCAATACATCTGTAGTGCTGCATATGTGGGTATTCTTTCACCTTTCTGCTGATTGCAATTTTAACAGTATATCTGTTGTCTAGCCCCCCCCCCCAATGCATGTTCCATGCTATAGACCTTTTTATACTATCAGCTGTCCTGAGATTACATATCAGACAAGTATTCTTGGTGTCTCGTGTCAGTCCATGTCCATATACTACACAATTCCAAAGGGAAGTTGAGACGTATGAACAACCCCACAATCACACATGTGCATACATGGACACACACACACACACACACACACACACACACACACACACACACACACACACACACACACACGCACACACACGCACACACACACACACACACACACACACACACACACACACTCTTACAGATGAGGTTGCACGAAGATATTACACACAGATCTCCCATTACCCATCTGTCAACATGCATAACATATACTCAACAGCATGCAATGCAGCTATAGTTAATCCATGCTAGCAACAGTATACATGTGTGTGATGCATGGGCTGTGTTAGTAGGTGGTGCCCCTTCCCCTGAAAAACACTGCACCCATGTACACAGTATTGTTGTGCACCTGTTCAGCACCCTGCCATGTACTGTGCACCATACCTCACAGATGTACACACCATTGCTGAATGTGTATTACTGTGTCAGTTATGTCTGCTCTGCTGCTCACAGCCCCTATGTGTTTCTCCAACTTATGCCTGGGATGATATGTGGACAGATGTAATTTGTGAATGCCTGATGTCTGATTTACAGATGTCATCCTCAGTGGTGCATGTATGACCAATATGATACAATTACACTGACAATCGTCAAACCTTACCATGGCTATGGGGAGTGTACACACCTTTATTGATATCCCGCCCTCTTCCTTGATATGCCATGGGGACCATATTATGGCATATGTTAACATTACATGAGCCTGATATGTGACATATGCCCTGTACAATCAAATGCAGTGTCAAACAAATGTGTTAGTTGTGCTGATGCTGACTGAGATGCATACACTTCGTGGGTGCATATGTGTGCACTCCTTTATCATGATGGTTTGTTGCACCTACTGTTATGTTTACTACAGCAGTCACTATTCCTGGCAGGGGTATACTAGCATGGGCCATCTGCATTTGCCAGTATTTGGTCAGTCATACATCCTCGCCACATACATGACTGTCTGCACTGTTTGCCATGGAA